>NC_079454.1:55082860-55122860 GCF_903798145.1 Danio aesculapii | reverse complement strand
ACCTTTCAACTATTTATAACATCCTAGCATGCCAGAGAACACCATAGCCACTACCCGGCAACAATTTATAACATCCTAGCAACTCCAAGAACACCAAAGCCACTACCTAGCTATTTAGAACATCATAGCAACCATATGAACACCACAGCAATCACCTAGCAATTATTTATAATATCCTAGCAACCCCAGGAACACCATAACAACCACCTAGCAACTATTTATAACATCTTAGCAACCCCAACACCACAGCCACCTACCTAGCAACAATTTATAAATTTTTTGCAACTCCAAGAACACCACAGCCACTATCTAGCAACTATTTATAACATCTTAGCAATCCTGGGAACACCAAAGCAACCACCTAGCAACTATTTATAATGTCCTAGCAACCCCAAGAACACCATAACAACCACCTAGCAATTATTTATAACATCCTAGCAACGCCGGAAACACCATAGCAACAACCTAGCAACTTTTTAAAACATCTGAGCAGCCCCACGGTCACATAGCCACGACCTAGCAACTATTTAGTACATAGTAACCACCAAAATGTACCAAAATATCCTATGAACAATACAGAACACCCTAACAACCACATAGCAACACCATAGCAACCACCCTGATAGTCCTGAAAACTACAAAACAATTCAGCCAAAATTGTCTGTGTATATTTTAATGCAAAATAAAGACATACCACATATATTGCCGCATATTATTTTGGCTTTACACTCTAACACCCCAAACCAAACCAAATGTTTTTAAAATTTCACAGGAGGTCTATTAATTCTGATTTGAATTTTACGCACATCTTGGTGTTTCCATTAAGCAATTTGTTTATATGATATTCCAAAACGTGTGTGTGTGTGTGTGTTGTTCTGGAGAGTTTCCTCTGGACTCAGACCTGCAGATGTCCACTCAGTCGGTCCCCAGATCTGCTCTGTGTGTGTTTGGCTCAATGCCGGAGCCCTGAAAGCTGGCCAGAGCTCCAGTCTCAACGGGACACCTCTGATCTGCTTTAAACTGACCGAGAAAAACCTCCTGCTAGAGAAGATCTCGGAGATCCTCTGCAGGAGCCGCAGCATCTAAGAGGAGATTAAAACAACCAGCACCTCTGAACTAAACCTCCTGCAGGACACGCGCACTGGATATATATATACACGGTGTTCAGCATCAATGAGTTCACCCTCACAGATCTCGCTTTTATAGTAATATCATCGACAGGATGCTTTACAGTAATATATGTGTGTGCAGATACATTAGATTAGTCAGTACCAAAGACAACTAATCAGACAATTAGCACAGACAAATTAATATATTGGGGAGAAATGTTATATCAAATTTTAATAAACAGGAAAAATTAAGAGGAAAAAAAACTATAAAAATTTGTAGTTAATAATTTTCATTTTGCAATAACTGGTTTGAACTGGTTTATTGAACTGGTTAAATGTATTATCTGTATTATCTTTCAAATGAGAATGCTATAGTAATGCCCTTATAACCACCCAGAACACCTTAAATTAGCAACTACATAGAAACACCTGTGCAACCATTCAGAACAACTAGAATACCTAGAATACACCAGCCAATGCATAGCAACTGCATATCCACCAAAATTACCTTACCAATCAGATAGCAACACCTTAGCAGTCTTCTAGCGACCAAGCAGAGTAATATCTCAAGCATGTCCTGTAAATATACACAATACCTTAGCAACTGCATCCCAAAACCTCGACAACTACCAAGTTTACCAACCCAGGCTCATTCTAAAAACGTACCTCTACAGACGTTTCTGGAGACCGACGGCACGTTTTTCTGCAGTTTCTGTTTTCGTGAATCCACAAGAGGCTGCTGTGTATGCTTTTTGAGATCTCAATTTTCCCTTGCGAGTGCCATTCACACCTGCTGTTCTCGCGTAAACCCACCAGAGGACACTGTCGACTGACTTTTTAACAGATTTTTTGACTAAGCGAACGATTAATTGACCCACCCTACCCCTTCCCCAAACCCAACCAACACGTTTCCAAACTAATAATAAAAAAAGCCCTTGTCTGATTTTTGTTTTTACCATGTTTTCAGATTTTACCACATTCTCACCCTGTTATTTACTTGTTTGTTTTATTTTTTTGGATTTTGTTTTTGTCTTATCAGCTTTCTGGAACCGCTCTTCACCGGACTCGCTAAATGCCGTCCATACGAAGGTAAGCAGTCAGCTGGTAAGCGCGAAAAGGAACAGCGTCACACCGCCCCGTAGTGTTCGTTTAAAAGTTAAATGCTGCCATACGTACCTCTGGCTACGTAATTCGCGGTCTCTAGAAATTTCTGTAGGACTACGTTTTCAGAATGAGCCTATGTTGAAGTTTACCTTAACAACCAGATAGCAACACCTTAGCAGTCTACTAGCAACCACCTGCTATAACATTTTAATCAAGTCCAGTAACCAAATAGGACACAGTAGCAACTGCATAGCAACACCTTAGCAACCACATGGAACACCACTGCAACTGCATAGCAATGATTTAGCATCAACATAGAATGCCCTAGCCAATGGATAGCAATACCGAGTCCCAGACAACCACCAAGTTTACTATAGCAACCAGATAGCAACACCTTAGCAGTCTACTAGCAACCACCCTGAATTACATCTTAAGCATGTCTTATAACTATACACAATACCTTAGCAACACCTAAACAGTCACCAAGTTTACCATAGCAACCAATTAGCAATACCTTAACAATCTTCAAGCAGCCACACGTAATAGTGTCTCAATCACGTCCAGTAACCATTTAGGACACCTTAGCAACTGCATAGAGCACCACTTAAACTGTATAGCAATGCTTTAGCATCAACATAGAATAACCTAGCCAATGCAGAGCAACACCCAGACATTCACACAGTTTACCTTAGCAAACAGATAGCAACACCTTAACAGCCGTTTGCAATAGGCTATAATCATGTCCAATAACACATTAGCAACTGCATAGCAACACCTAGACAACGACACGCAACACCACTGCAACTGCATAGCAATGCATTTGCATCAACTTAGAATACCCTAGACAACCACCACCCAGTACACCTAGACAACCACCCAGTACACCTAGACCATACCTGCCAACACTCCCGTTTTTCCCGGGAGTCTCCCGTATTTCAGACCCATCTCCCATATTGTTTTGTCTCCCGGAAAACTCACGGAATTCCACCCCAAACACCTGCCGCCCGCTTCTCAGTACAGTCCGGCTAGCTTTTTGGTGATTTATGATTTTGGTTCAGTCCCCATGTCCCGTCCTCATACCCGCTCTTCAGTTCACACGCACCCCCCCCCCCCCTCCACCCCACCCCCTTTTCACTTTGCGCGCAACCCCAGATACAATCTCCCGGATTTTATGATCTGAATGTTGTCAGGTGTGACCTAGACAACCACCCAGTACACCTCGATAACCACAAAGTTTACCTTAGCAACCAAATAGCAACACATTAGCAGTGTCATAGCAACTACCTGGAATAATATCTTAATCTTCTCCATTAACTATCCAGAACACCTTAGCAACTACTGTACAGCTGTCTATATAAGGTCCCGGGGTTGACAGTGCATGTCAAAGCACAACTCAAGCATGAAGACAAAGGAATTTTCTGTAGACCTCCGAGACAGGATTGTCTCGAGGCACAAGTCTGGGGAAGGTTACAGAAACATTTCTGCTGCTCTGAAAGTTCCAATGAGCACATCAGCCTCCATCATCCGTTAGTGGAAGATGTTTGATCCACCAGGACTCTTCCTAGAGCTGGCCGGCCATCTAATCTGAGTGATCGGGGGAGAAGGGCCTTAGTCAGGGAGGTGATCAATAACCCGATGGTCACTCTGTCTGAGCTCCAGCGTTCTTCTGTGGAGAGAGGAGAACCTTACAGAAGGACAACCATCTGTGCAGCAATCCACCAATCAGGCCTGTATGGTAGAGTGGCCAGACTGAAGACACTTCCTGCCTGGAATTTGCCAAAAGGCATCTGAAGGACTCTCAGACCATCAGAATCTAAACTCTCTGCTCTGATGAGACTCAAACTGAACTCTTTGGAGTGAACGCCAGGCGTTACGTTTGGAGAAAAGCAGGCAGCGCTCATCACTAGGCTAACACCATCCCTGCAGTGAAGCATGGTGGTGGCAGCATCATGCTGTGGAGATGTTTTCAGCAGCAGGAACTGGAAGACTAGTCAGGATAGAGGGAAAGATGAATGCAGCGATGTACAGAGACATCCTGAATGAAGACCTGCTTCAGAGTGCTCTTGACCTCAGACTGGGGCGACGCTTCATCTTCCAGCAGGACAATGACCCAAAGGACACCGCCAAAATATCAATGGAGGGGCTTCACAACAACTCTGAATGTCCTTGAGTGGCCAGCCAGAGCCCAGAGCTAAATCCTATTGAACATCACTGGAGAGATTTGAAAATGGCTGTACACCGTCGCTTCTCATCCATCCTGATAGAGCTTGAGAGGTACTGAAAAGAGGAACGGGCGAAAATTCCCAAAGACAGGTGTGACGAGCTTGTGGCATCATATTCAGAAAGATTGAGGCTGTAATCACTGCCAAAGGTGCATCAACAAAGTCGACCAATCACAACAGACTGGGTCGTCGGACCAATCAGTGCAGATTAGCATCACGCTAAGGAGGGGTATGGGAACAAATGAATTGCTGGACGATTCATATGGGAGTCATTGGGATAAATAAATGCAGATTATAAGACCATGAAAATGTTTATTGACCTTGCATGCAGATTAGCATGTTGTTGGAGACCCCCAAAACCAAAATATGACCTTTATAATGCATAATAGGGGCTCTTTAATATAACATGTTCAGGCACAGTTGCTGTATTGATGCTGAGATGTTACGACATGAGGCTTAATGCTGCTCTCATACACTGTAAGTACAGCAGATCTGTATCTACAGAAGTAAATGAATGGTTTTTTGGCATGTGTGTGTATGTGTGTGTTTGCAGCTCTTCACACACACTGAGAACAAACGCAGATCCATTACACCCGCGGAGCTCCAGATCTGAGGCTATCAGGAGCTGGACGAGGAGTCTGGCAGAGGGTCGCTAGCAGATGGAGAAAACCATTGGAGAAACGCGCACACACACACACACACACACGCACACACACACGCACACACACACAATCACCATCCATATACACTACACAAGCCATCCACCTTAAAAGATTACAGATTACAAGTCAGATCTTTACTTTTAATCAGTCTGGTCAGAGCGAATCTCAAGTTACTGACTCACTGATTCAAATGATTCATTCAAAGCGAGTTTCCAGCCAACGATTCAATTAACTCACTGATTTACATAACTATTTCGGAGAGAGTCTCCAGTTAAGAACTCACTGATTCATTTGATTAACTCAAAGCAAGTGTTCACTTCACAACACACTCAATCAAATGATTCATTCAGAGTGAGTCTTCAATTAATAGCTCACTGAATCAATTGATTTCGTCAGAGCAAGCATCCAGTTAAATACTCACTGATTCAAATGATTCATTCAGAGCGAGTCTTCAATTAATAGGTCACTGATTCAAATTATTTATTCAGAGAGAGTCTTAAATTAATACCTTAATTAATCAAATGATTAATTCAGAGCAAGTCTCCATTTAACAAAACACTGATTCATATGATTCATTCAGTGTGAGTCTTCAATTAATAGCTCACATATTCAAATGATTCATTCAGTGTGAGTCTTCAATTAATAGCTCACATATTCAAATGATTCATTCAGAGCGAGTCTTCAATTAATGGGTCACTGATTCAAATGATTCATTCAGAGCTATCCTTCAATTAATAGCTCGCTTATTCAAATGATTCATTCAGAGCGAGTCTTCAATTAATATCTCACTTATTCAAATGATTTATTCAGAGCGAGTCTTCAATTAATATCTCACTTATTCAAATGATTCATTCAGAGCGAGTCTTCAATTAATAGCTCGCTTATTCAAATGATTCATTCAGAGCGAGTCTTCAATTAATAGCTCGCTTGTTCAAATGATTCATTCAGAGCGAGTCTTTAATTAATAGCTCGCTTGTTCAAATGATTCATTTAGAGCGAGTCTTCAATTAATAGCTCGCTTATTCAAATGATTCATTCAGAGCGATTCTTCAATTAATAGCTCGCTTATTCAAATGATTCATTCAGAGCGATTCTTCAATTAATAGCTCGCTTATTCAAATGATTCATTCAGAGCGAGTCATATGACTCATTCAGTGTGTTTTCTATTAATAGGTCACTGATTCAAATGATTCATTCAGAGCCAATCTCCATTGAACGACTTACTGATTCATATGATTCATTCAGTGCGAGTCTTCAATTAATAGCCTGCTTATTTAAATGATTCATTCAGAGCGAGTCTTCAATTACAAGCTTAATGAATCAAATTATTAAATCTGAGAGGATCTCCATTTAACAGTTCATTGACTTAAATGATTCATTTAGAGTTAGTTTTTAATTAATAGCTTAATGAATCAAATGATTCATTCAGAGCCAATCTCCATTGAACGACTCACTGATTCATATGATTCATTCAGTGTGAGTCTTCAATGAACAGCTTAATGAATCAAATGATTAAATCCGAGTGAATCTCCATTTAACAGCTCATTGATTCAAATGATTCATTCAGAGCGAGTCTTCAATTAATAGCTCGCTTATTCAAATGATCTGTTCATAGCAAGTCCCCTGTTAATGACCCACTGAATCAAATGACTGATTCAGAGTGAGTCTCCAGTAAACGATTCACTGAATAAACAAACTAAAGTTTTATTTAAGGAAAAAATGTTAAATTAACATAAATTAATAAATCATACATGATTAATAGCACATAACAGCTATTATAATATATAAATAATATGATTATATACAGTTCCTCTTAAACCGTTCTCACATTTTTAGCATGATGTATTTTTGATATTGTATGTTTACATGCATCACATTTACACATGTTTGTACTGTTCTGTCCTCCAGAGAGCTTTAGGCTGTGGTTTAGTCCTCTTTATATAATCCTGTTTTGTAGATGTTGACAGCTTCTGTCAGTGTTAGCATCAACCTAAAGACTAACATCAGTACACACAATCACGCATTCCCCAAACCCAGTCATGTTAGAAAGGCGAGCGCTGATTGGTCAACTCAGTGTGTACTGTGCCTTTAAGAGAATCTCCATGATCTCCAGCATCTGTGGGGATCAGCCGTGTGTTTTTAACTAGCCGTCAGTGTAGTTATGCTAATTTCTCCAGTCTCGTTCTACCAATTATACTATTGTTTATAGACGTATCACCATCTGGTGGACGCGGTCTGCTAAGAGACTGCTGAAAACAACAATCGCGCACACACACACACACACATACACACACACACACACACACACACACACACACACACGCACACACGCACACACGCACACACACACACACACACACTGTAGATCAATACATTAGTGTAAAAATGTAGAATCTAAGGTAATGCACATTGCTCCGCATTTATCAAAGTGTATCACTGCCTCATGAAATATCACACTCTACACTGTGGCAGGGCTCTTCAATTAGTTTGTCATGGGGGCCAGTTCATGAAAAGCATCCCAAATGAGGGGCCGGAGAGATTGGGGAGAGCGGGGCACAAAGCAACACTTTTTGGGTTGTACACAGTTTCCACTGTCAAAACCGCACCGTACCACTTTTTGGGTACCCTTTTGAAAGGGTACCTAGCACGACAAAATGGAACCAAAAGGCGGAGCTAGACACGCAGCTGAGCGCTATTGGTTTACAGACAAACGTCAGAATATGAATGAGAATGAAAACAAAGGAAGCGCCATTTTTAAAATACACAGCCGAGACATTACACCATAATAATATATACATATAACAACAAGCCAAAGTCGACGCGAGCTCAAACAAACCTTGTCGTCATCTTGATGAACAGCCACAAAGCCAAGAAGAACAAAACCTGCAGTGTCCTGTTGTTGTTTTATGAGCCCGTCTAAAGTGCAGGGCTCGACAATAAGGACTGCCCGATGGCCCGGGGCCAGCGTGCGAGACGCTCGGGACAGTATAGAGAATGGCAACTGGCCCGATCGGGCCAGTGCTGCCTTGTCACTAAAGTTTAATTTGGCTGTGACTAATTGTCAACTGCGTGCAAATACAGGGTGCTTTCACACCCAGACGTTTGTTTCGGAACCTGTCTCGTTTGCCCAGTAAGCATGGTTTGTCTGGCATATCCCGCAATCGCGTGGGATCCGCGCCAAATCAATCGGTCCGAGATCACCTGAATGAGGTGGTCTCGGCTCGATTGAACGGCTCGATTGTAGTGAGAAAACAAAACGATCCAACAAACTAACGAACCAGGCTATATCACAGTGTATTAGGGTTGTGTATTAGACATACGAAGAGAGAATTATGAGCAGGGCAGGATGTCATTTCTTCTGGCAAATGAGTTTCATGTCTAATGCGAAAGTGAAAGCATGCTGAAATATTACCTAGTGCTGCTTATCCGTTAGGAAAATTGACAGAAGTTACCATCTGATAATCATCAAATTATTTTGTATTAGGCCTGTTGTTTTGTTCATTTCTGCACCGTCACCTAGAAAAGAAAGATCAACACTGATCTGCTTCATGGTCTGACTGCAGTCCCAGTGTTGTGACGAGAAATGCACCCCTGCAGTAAAATGCAGGCACCCCCTTATTAGACTTTCATTAACACTCTTAGTCTACATTTTAATAAAATCAAAAGCCATAATTGATTCAAACGTAGGCTCATATGATTATCATTTTAATGGATCAAGCAAGAACAAGTGAAATGCATTTTAAAACTAGCTTTACAAATAAATGAAAAATATAAATATTGTCTGTAGTCTAGACTGATGTAATGAGCCTGTTTCTAAAATTAGGCATTTTGGGGGTTTTTAAATAAACGAAAAACAAAAAATTGTTGTAGTTTTCAAGTAAACCACACATTTGACCATTCACTTTAATTAATCTAATCAGTAATGTATTTAAATTCAATCTATTTATTTAAATATATATCTTCTGGAAGATAAAGGTTCCATTCATGAAACTCACCTCAGTCACTGTCATTATTTGTCATAACTTTATTATTAATAATAAAAAAAAATTAAGTTAATATGTGCACATTTCAGAGGGGGCGGCAGTTTACAGCAGGGGTGGATTTCTTGCCACAACACTGGTTCATCTGTTATTTCTCTATAATGTGAGCCTATAATGCAGCATTCTAGCCAAGGTTTTGTTAGTAGATTGATTACTTCAATAAATAGATTTTTACAAAACTTGACAACTGAAATGAGGCTTTGTATGAGAAAGTCTGACCTCTCTGATTTATACATCTGTGGGTGTCAATAGAAAGTTTTAGCTTATAATATATTCACTGTAAAAAATCTGTTATTTTCCATATTACAGACATTTACCATAAAATAACGAACTCAATTACAGATGTTTCCTTGAATTAAAATTTCTGGTAAATTTTTGTAATTTACCGTCTGTTTTTTAACTTTTTTTTCCCGGCACCCCAGCTGCCGAAATAAATAAATAAATAAATAAATAAGTAAATAAATAAATAAATAAATAAATACATAAATAAATAAATAAATAAATAAATAAATAAATAAGTAAATACATAAATAAATAAATAAGTAAACAAATAAATAAATAAATAAGTAAATAAATAAATAAGTAAATAAATAAATAAATAAATAAATAAATAAATAAGTAAATACATAAATAAATAAATAAGTAAATAAATAAATAAATAAGTAAATAAATAAATAAGTAAGTAAATAAATAAATAAGTAAATACATAAATAAATAAATAAGTAAATAAATAAATAAATAAATAAGTAAATAAATAAATAAGTAAATAAATAAATAAATAAATACATAAATAAATAAATAAGTAAATACATAAATAAATAAATAAGTAAATAAATAAATAAATAAGTAAATAAATAAATAAATAAATACATAAATAAATAAATAAATAAATCAATAAATAAATAAGTAAATAAATAAATAAATAAGTAAATAAATAAATAAAAAATAAATAAATAAATAAATAAATAAGTAAATACATAAATAAATAAATAAGTAAATAAATAAATAAATAAATAAGTAAATAAATAAATAAGTAAATACATAAATAAATAAATAAGTAAATAAATAAATAAATAAATAAATAAGTAAATAAATAAATAAGTAAGTAAATAAATAAATAAATAAATAAGTAAATAAATAAATAAATAAGTAAATACATAAATAAATAAATAAGTAAATAAATAAATAAATAAATAAGTAAATAAATAAATAAATAAGTAAGTAAATAAATAAATAAATAAATACATAAATAAATAAATAAGTAAATACATAAATAAATAAATAAGTAAATAAATAAATAAATAAATAAGTAAGTAAATAAATAAATAAATAAATAAGTAAATACATAAATAAATAAATAAATAAATAAGTAAATAAATAAATAAATAAGTAAATAAATAAACAATAAATAAATAAATAAATAAATAAATAAGTAAATACATAAATAAATAAATAAGTAAATAAATAAATAAATAAATAAGTAAGTAAATAAATAAATAAATAAATAAGTAAATACATAAATAAATAAATAAATAAATAAATAAGTAAATAAATAAACAAAAAATAAATAAATAAATAAATAAATAAGTAAATACATAAATAAATAAATAAGTAAATACATAAATAAATAAATAAATAAATAAATAAATAAGTAAATAAATAAATAAATAAATAAATAAGTAAATAAATAAATAAAAAATAAATAAATAAATAAATAAGTAAATACATAAATAAATAAATAAGTAAATACATAAATAAATAAATAAATAAATAAATAAATAAATAAGTAAATAAATAAATAAATAAATAAATAAATAAATAAATAAATAAATAAATAAATAAATAAATATATATGCTGAATAAAAAGTGTATGTTTATAATTATACTTTTGACACAATATTTAAAATATGTGGCTAAGAAATAGCTATTAGCTTCTTTTTGTGGTGGGGCCAGGGAAAATTTTGGCAGTGCAAATAAAAATCTGAACCAGTAGAAAAAATCCTTATCGTTGAACCCTGAGTTGTGAGTGTTACTTTCTTGCGTACGCTTGTGTACACATCTATATAACATGCGCGTGATTATTGAAGAGCTTCTGACATCCGATCCTTTTAGAAATGAACAAACGTGAGAGTGAAGCATGAAAAAACAAAGGAGAGAATGATTCTTTCAGCAGCCTAAAAGATGAACACACTGCTCTGATTAACTCTTATCATCAGCTTCTGGACTATTATGAACTGGGAATGAGGGAATGACTCTCTAACAGAGGCTACATGTGCTGCTGAAGATGACAGACACAGATGAGAGCTCTGCTCTGACTGCGAGCTACATTTCCTGTTGTTTTTGAGCCCAAATAAGGACTTAATGTCTGCTGTGTGTAGCTTATCTGTAATTGGTAACATATCGGTGAGTGTAAAGGTTTGTGTGTGTTCCATACCTGTCAACCCTCCTGTTTTTCCCTGGATCCTCCCGTATTTTACAGTTCTATCCTGCTATCATCCTGTAAAAGTATTTTCCCGTATTTCTCCCAAATATTCAGTCTTTGAAGAGTGGCAATAAACATTAAAGAGTCGAGCCTCCCTATACGCAACCCATACCGCCGAACCACCAGGGGCCGCCTCTTGCTCTTAATGCGAGTCTGTTCTGTGCTTTCACTTTGTTTAGGCATGAAAACACTTTGAAATAAATATAAAACAGCAGGATTCCCTTTCCTTTTCATTACAAGTGCCATCTCCTCTTCACATGCAATCCTCAATACAGTCATATAGCGGTGCGTGACTGTCAGCTGACGCGCTCCATAGTGATCAATAGACGCTGTATCCCAACTGAATTCTGTACACGCGATTTGAAGCAGAGTGAAAGTCTGGGTTGTGAGTGCGTGTTTGAACAGACATATACACATAAATAATAATAATAATATCTAGTAATAAAATAATAATAATAAAAGATACCCCTTGATGGGTTTTTTTTCAAACACAACTAAATTCGTCTTAAATGAGCATAAAAAGTCAGGAAAGCAATCGAATGCTTCATTATAACGTTAGATCTGTGCATTTATTTATTTTTTTAATAATTTTTCAGGGTCTTCACCTTTAATGTATAGGACAGTAGAGATTATTGACAGGAAAGCATGGGGAGCAGAAAGAGGGGAGGGATCAGCATAGGACCACGAGGCGGGAATCGAACTCGGGTCACCGTGAGCACCTGAGTGCATGTGCCGACGCACTAACCACTACACCACTGGCGCCGACGATCTGTGCACTTTTAAAGTGACACCTGTTATTTAATGTAAATAAGAAATTAAATAAGAGATTCATTCGCTGCTCTTTAATCAGGATGTGTGAGTTATACAGTGAAGATTAATGAGATTTGAGCTTGATTCTATTTCATTATAATAGCTATTGATTTTAATAAGCTGAACTGTTTGCTAATGTATTTGCTGCTAATGTATACTATTTAATATTTTCTGTTGTAAATAATAATAATAAAACATTTTACTGACCATTTAACTGTTTATTTACAATCAGACAGCTCCAAATGAACAGATTTAGTAATTTAGGGATTTTTTAAGTGAAGTTTCATAAACTAATTTGGAGAGGAGCACGTGATATGATTGAGCACGTCTGGCCACTCATCTGTAATCAGTAATAATCCAATCAGAGTGATCCTAGTTTACTATAAATGGATCGTTTTCTCCCTACTGTTTCTATCTTCGTTTGGAAGAATCCCCCCTTCCACCCCATCTCCTCCTTTTTCTCCCCTTTTTTAAAGGGGGAGCTCTCGAGACCTACCCGATCTCGGATCTCCTGATATGCTTATCGACCCTGGGCTCAAATATCTCCGAGCTCAGGGTTCTCTCCCGGGACAGCATGCCAAACCTGCTTTATACGCCAAGCATATCTAAGTGGGAACTCTTGAAAGGGGGGGTGAACCCCTTATTATGGTGGGCTTATTTTCACATAATGATGTTGACAGGTATGGTGTGTTCATATTTGTTCATTTATTTAATATAATTACAACCGTTACAGTAGGTTATTTCACACTGTCATTGATCTGCAGATATAATCTAATCATGTTGATGAAAGGTTAGTAATGAACATTTATACAGTATTTATGTGTGTAAAGCCTCTGTTTTGTGAGTGCTGCTTATATGATATGTGAGCGACCCGTACAGCTTTACTGTAGACATTTCCTCCAGCGAGAATGACCTCGACTGAAACTTTCTGTCGTACTCCATGCCCACCATTGGTACTCTTTTAGCAGTGGAAACGCAAGCCTGATAAAGCTGACCCGTACTGACCTGTACTGTATCAGTCAGTGGAAACGGGCCATTAGAGTGTTATATCCTGTATTGAGTGTGTGTATGTCTCTCTCACCCGTGAGCAGGAATGTGCAGCGCCCCGGTCCGGCCTCATTGATGATGTCACAGGTGTACTCCCCGTACGCCTCGCGGGTCAGGCTGCGCACGCTGTACTCGGTGTCGTCCCGCGAGTCGAAGTGTCCGGCGTGCAGCAGCCGAGAGCCCAGACGCCACTCGAACCGCAGCACACGAGACGGATGAGCCCGCAGGACACGACAGAGCAGACTGACGGAGCGGGACAGACCCTGCCGGACCTCCAGGAACACCGGCTCCACTGCGGGAGGATCTGCAGGAGGAGGAGGAGGAGGAGAGTTATTTATACAACACTGCTCAAGACCACTCAGCACTCATCCACACTGACTGTTTCACCACAGCGGAATGACCCGCCAACTATTACAGCATATGTTTAACACAGCAGATGCCCTTCCAGCCGCAACCCATCACTGGGAAACACCCATACACACACTCTCAAACACTATGGCCAATTTAGTTCATCAATTCCCCTATAGCACATGTGTTTGGACTGTGGGGGAAACCGGAGCACCCGGAGGAAACCCACACCAACACGGGGAGAACATGCAAACTCCACACAGAAATGCCAACTGACCCAGCCGAGGCTCAAACCAGCGACCTTATTGCTGTGAGGTGATCGTGCTAACCACTGCGCCACCGTGCAGCCTAGTTTTAATATATCACTATTATTATCATCTCCATCCTGACGCAGGGGTAACAGCACACAGAGCGCCTGCATATGTGACTTTCTGCTGAGAGGAATAAGCGTCCAGTCCGTCAGTAATGCAGTTTACAGTCGGCTCTTCATCCTCTCAGCTCCTCATCCTCATCCTCAGCTTCTGCAGAGTTTAATGAGCAAAACTGAAGCATCAGAAACAGCACAAACACACACACACACACACACACATGCAGGGGTTTCTGCTGTAATGAAAGAGTCGGTCAGGAAAAACAGCACAAGGACGAGGCTTTTACAGAGATGAGCCGTACGGAGGCCGGAGCTGCATTAGAGGATAATAGCGGAGAATAAACACAAGATAAACGCAAGCCAAACCCAGGGGAAGATGTGCTTTTACAGCTTTCAACAGGAGCGGCACGGCCACCAGCAGCAGGAAAACCAGATGAGCGCTGCTCTTTCACTGCTGTATACAGGGGGGAATGAGTGCTTAGTTTAACACTTTAGAATTCCTTTTTAGGGTGGCTCAGTGGTTAGCACTGTGGCCTCACAGCAAGAAGGTTGCTGGTTCGAGCCTCGGCTGGGTCAGTTGGTGTTTCTGTGTGGAGTTTGCATGTTCTCCCCGTGTTGGTGTGGGTTTCCTCCGGGTGCTCCGGTTTCCCCCACAATTTAAACACATGCGCTATAGGGGAACTGATGAACTAAATTGGCCGTAGTGTATGAGTGTGTGTGTGTGTGTGAGAATGAGTGTGTATGGGTGTTTCCCAGTACTGGGTTGCAGCTGGAAGGACATCCGCTGTGTTAAACATATGCTGGAATAGTTGGTGGTTCATTCCGCAGTGGTGACCCCTGATAAATAAAGGGACTAAGCAGAAGGAAAATGAATGAATGGGCTAATTCATCTTTAACACTCCATTTAAGGTCTCCATAACAGGAAACTCCTTCATAACTCGCAATTCTGACTTTATTTCATGCAATTGCGACTTTATTTATCAGAATTCAAAGATAAAAAGGTCACAATAATTAATTTAATTAATTAATTAAATAAATTAAATATTAATTAATAATTAATAGAATTTTCTTAACTCAGTTGCTGAAACGAGCTTCCATAAAAACCAGAATAACATAAAATAAATGTAAAAAATTATTTAAATATTACAATTAAAAAAAGTAAATAATGAATAAAATAAAACATGTAAATAAATTTTTAAAAATAAAATCTGTATGAAATAAAATAATAAAATATTTAATAAATAAAATACATAAAGTCAATTAAATTTATTAAAAATAAATAATAAAATAAAATAAAATTAAAGTACAACAAATAAAAAAATAAAATAAAATATTTTTAAAATTAAATTAAAAAACATTATAGTAAAATAAATAAATAAAATAAATAAATAATAATTTATTCATTTTTTCATGCATCAGGGGTTGCCACAGCAAAATGAACCGCCAACTTATCTAGCATATGTTTTACGCAGTGGATGCCCTTCCAGCTGCAACCCAACACTGGGAAATACCCATTCACACACATACACCACAGCCAATTTAGCATATTCAATTCCCCTATAGTGCATGTGTTTGGACTGTGGGGGAAACCAGAGCACCTGGAGGAAACACACACCAACACAGGGAGAACATGCAAACTCCACACAGAAACGCCAACTGACCCAGCCGAGGCTCGAACCAGCGACCTTCTTGCTTGTGAGACGATCGTGCTACCCATTGCGTCACTGTGATGCCCAAATAAATAAAACTAAGCAAAATAGAAAACATAAATTAAAATAAAATAATTGTAAAAAAAATTACACATAAAATTAAATAAAGTAAAAGATTAATAAAAAAAATAAATAAGTTATTAAATAAAAAATAATAAAAACTGAATAAAATAAAATAATCAATACTTTAAAAAATAATTAATTTATTTTATTCTGTTGTTATTATTTTTGTTTAAAATTTGAATTATAATCTAAACTAAATTATACAATTTTAAATGTCAATTAAAAAAATTACATAAAAATAATAAAATAAATAACTAATAACAAATAAAAGACAAAATGTGCACATTTCATATAATGAAAACAAATAAAACAAAAATCAATCAAATAAAAATTTAAATAAACAAAAATAAAAATAATAAATAAAATAAAAGAGTTTTGTATTGTCCATACAATAACGGCAAAAGCTCAAATCTGCTGCTGTTCCTCCCTAAAGGAGTGTGTTTGGGGCATAAATCAGTGTGTGTGGATGTTTACTGGACTCAGACATTATGATGTTCTGCTGCAGTCGATATTGGAGCAGATTTACAGCACTGCAGTAAATGTAAGGCCTGTTATTGAGCTGAAGTACAGATGAACAGCCTGAAGTGCTGCTCAACATGATGGAAAACAAAAACTTCATTTATTCATCACAAACACACAGAGACAGACGTCAATCATCCTGTCAAACACACACACACACACACGCACGCACGCACGCACACACACACACACACACACACTGCTGATGCACTCTAATCAGTTTATATATATATATATATATATCTGGACTGTTCTGGGATCAGATGTGTTTATAACTCCACTCACAGACATTATTGAGCAGATGTTTGCTGTATGTTTTATAATCAGCTGCTGTTTATCTGTGTTACGTAAATGAAGTTCAACTCGGCGGATATTTCCATTTCCACAAACGTTTGGAGCCTCGAGTCTACTGTAATCTGTGTGTTTATTAATGTAGCCGAGAGTTATGTGAAGTGTGCGAGAGCTGAAGGAGATACATATACGCACACACACTCTCATAAACACACACATAAACATACATGCACATTCAAACAAACACGCACGCACGCACACACACACTTTTATTATTGTAATTCTCAATCTGCCCTATACAGCTGTTGAGCAGTGAATCTTGCTGCTGCTGTCAGTGTGTGTGAATTCACTCGTCACCTGACGGAGGATCAACAGCAGACCCAGCAAAGTTACAACAACACCCTCACAACACAAAAGCAACATGTTAAAAAACTTAGAACACCATAGCAACCGCATAGCTACATACCAATACAACACCCAGAACACTATAGCAACATATAAAAACATCAGCTAGAACACCTTACTAACACCTTTACCATCATCACAACATTTAAAAACAACACCCAGAACACCATAGTCAACAAAGTAACATTCAACATAATACCTACAGCACCCTACTAATGCCATAGCCACATTTTAAACAACAGCCAGAACACAATTTTAATGTGAAAGCCACCCATAGCAACATATAAAAACACCCCTCAGAACACCCTACTAAAACCATAACAATATATAAGAACAATACCCAGAACACCCTACTAACGCTACAGCCACTGTAGCCACATACAGAAACACCTCCCAGGACACCCCACTAACAACATGGCCACCATAGCAACTTATACAATCAACACCTTAAACACCCTTTTAATGCCATAGCCACCATAGCAACATACAAAACAACACCCAGAACACCCTACTAACACCATAATAACCTATAAAACAACACCCAGAACACACTACTAATGCCATAGTGACCATAATAACCTATAAAACAACACCCAGAATAATCTACTAATACCATAGCCACCATAGCAACATACAAAACAACACCCAGAACACCCTACTAACACCATAGCAACATACAAAAACAACACACAGACCACCCTACTAACACCATAGTGACCATAATAACCTATACAACAATACCCAGAACACTATACTAACAACATAGTGACCACAATAACCTATAAAACAACATCCAGAACACCCTACTAACACCATAGTGACCATAATAACCTATAAAACAACACCCAGAATAATCTACTAACACCATAGTGACCATAATAATCTATAAAACAACACCCAGAACACTATACTAACATCACAGCCACCATAGCAGCATATAAAACAACACCATGAACACCCTACTAACACCATAGTGACCATAATAACCTATAAAATAATACCCAGAACACCCTACTAACACCATAGTGACCATAATAACCTATAAAACAACACCCAGAACACCTTACTAACACCATAGCCCGAGCAACAAATAAAACCAACACCCAGAACACCCTAATGCCATAGCCACCATAGCAACATAAAAATATAAGACTCAGAACATCCTAGTAACAACATACAGTAGCAGCATAGAAAACAACACTCTAAATGCTTTACTAATACAAAGCCACCATATAAACATACAAAAACAACACACAGAACACCGTACTAACACCATAGTGACCATAATAACCTATAAAAAACACCCAGGACACATTACTAACACCATAACCACCATAGCAACATACAAAAGAACACCCAGAACACCATATTAATGCTAAAGTGACCATAGCAACATACAACACTCAGAACACCCTACTAGCACTTTAGTAACCATTAAAAACACTTAGAGCACCCCACCAATACCACAGTGACTAAAGACAACCTTCACAAACAAACACAGATTACTTACATACGAGAAGCATACATAACAACTTAAAACACCCCCAATAGTAACAAACAAAACAACACTAAGAACACCCAAGGAACCTCATAGCAACATATAAAAAACAACTCAGAACATTCTACTAAAACTATAGGAACACACAAATACAACAGTCTAAATGCCCTAGCAACCCCATAGCAACATGTAAGAACAACACTCAGCACACCTCACTAAAGCCATAGCAGCATAAAAAAACAACACTCTGAAAACCTAGGCAACCCCATAGCAATATGCAAAAACAACTCTCAAAACACCCTGGCAACCCCATAGCAACATGCAAAAACAAGCTGGAACACACCAGCAACCCCATAGCAACATACAAAAACAACACTCGGAACACACTAGCAATCTCATAGCAACATACAAAAACAACAATCGGAACACACTATCAAACGCTTAGCAACACGCAAAAACAACACTTTAAACACACTAGCAACCCCATAGAACATACAAAAACACCAATTGGAACACACTATCAACCCCATAGCAACATGCAAAAACAACACTCTGAACACACTAGCATCCCCATAGCAACATACAAAAACAACAATCAGAAGACACTAGCAACCCCACAGCAACATACAAAAACAACACACGAAACACCCTGGCAACCCAATAGCAACATGCAAAAACAACACTCGGAACACACCAGCAACCCCATAGCAACATATAAAAACAACACTCGGAACACACCAGCAACCCCATAGCAACATGTAAGAACAACACCCAGCACACTTTACTAAAGCCATAGCAGCATAAAAAAACACTCTTAACACCCTGGCAACCCCATAGCAATATGCAAAAAACCCTCAGAACATCATGGCAACCAAATAGTGACATGTTGAAAACACTCTGAACATCCTAGCAACCTTAAAGCAACACACAACCCATGCAATGCAATATACAAAAACAACAATCGGAACACACTAGCAACCCCATTGCAGCATACAAAAACAACACTCAAAACAGCCTAGCAACCTCATAGCAACATGTAAGAACAACACCCAGCACACTTTACTAAAGCCATAGCAGCATAAAAAAACACTCCGAACACCCTGGTAACTCCATAGCAATATGCAAAAAACACTCAGAACACCATGGCAACCAAATAGTGACATGTTGAAAACACTCAGAACATCCTAGCAACCTTATAGCAACACACAACCCATGCAATGCAAATTATGGAGATTTTGCTTTTTTGTATTCAGTTTATATAGTTTCTGCGAAACAAATTGTCCAATATCCTTCATAACTGCACAAATATGTTGCAGTTTAGAAGATGCAACTTAGATTGTTATTGTTAATGACAAAGAATAACGATTCGATTAATTTTAGCAAATGTACCATTAATACAGATGCTTAACTTTCCTCATAGACATGCCCTCAGAAAACCCAGTTTATCATTCACATTTATGACTTTACAGTGGTGTTCATGTGCAGAAATTTATAACAACAATCTGTCTGACATGACTTGAACACACCAGTATAAGTAATTGAGATGCTTATTTGCATGCTGTATATACACTCACGGGACACTTTATTAGATACACCTTACTATTACCATGTTGGACCGCTTTTGCCTTCAGAACTGTCTTAATCCTTTGTGTCAGAGATTCAGCAAGCTACTGGAAATATTCCTCAGAGATTTTGCTCCATATTGACATGATAGCATCACACAGTTGCTGCAGATTTGTCGGCTGCACATCCATGATGCCAATCTCCCATTCCACCACATCCCAAAGGTGCTCTATTGGATTGAGATCTGGGGACTGTGGAGGCCATTTGAGTCCAGTGAACTCATTGTCATGTTCAAGAAACCAGTCTGAGATGATTCACGCTTTATGACATGGTGCATTATCCTGCTGGAAGTAGCCATCAGAAGATGGAGACACTGTGCTCATAAAGGGATGGACATGGTCAAGACACGATGCTCAGTTGGTACTAATGGACCCAAAGTGTGCGAAGAAATTATCCCCCACACCATTACACCACCACCACCAGCCTGAACCGCTGATACAAGGCAGGATGGATCCATGCTTTCATGTTGTTGAGGCCAAATTCTGTCCCGAGCATCTGAATGTGGCAGCAGAAATGGAGACTCATCAGACCAGGCAACGTTTCTCCAATCTTCTATTGTCCATTCTCTGCTAACCCTAGAGATGGTTGTGCGTGAAAATCCCAGTAGATCAGCAGTTTCTGAAATACTCAGAGCAGACCGTCTGGCAGCAACAACCATGCCACGTTCAAAGTCACTTAAATCCCCTTTCCTCCCCATTCTGATGCTCGCTTTGAACTGCAGCAGATCGTCTTGACCATGTCTACATGCCTAAATGCTTTGAGCTGCTGCCATGTGATTGGCTGATTAGAAATGTGCATTAACGAGCAGTTGGACAGGTGTACCTAATAAAGTGGCCAGTAAGCGTAGTTTAATATAGTACTACAATTGAAGAATCTTCGTTAAGCCTAAATATTTATTATGTAGCAAAAATGACTATAAAATGATACATTTGTGCACACTTATTAGGATATATCTCATGTTATGTTTCTCATCATGCATCATTACCTTCAGTGAACCTTTGCAAATGATGAAATAAACTGACAACACTGTAGGCGACTGGATAAAACCACACTCCACTTCCGTCCTTCAGCATATTGTGAAAAGCAGAGTTGCATTCTGAGTGCCAGACGCCAGCATGAAGCACATACGAGCGCAATGCATTAACACGTTCAGTATGACTGAAGAAAAGCCATCCTCATCGCATTCACACTTTCTTCTCAATGGCGCACAGAGACACTTTATCTCTCGGTGTGATTTCACACCACAAACACAATGGCCTCCAACACGCCTGCTCTTCCCACAAGACTTCAAGAGTCTGAAGATGAACATTCAGAAGATCAGGACACCAGTTAAACTGTGCACAAATACAGCAGCTGCATGCCCACATGTGTGTTTACTGAAAGCACACACACAGCAAGACGCAACAACATGGAAACCTGTTAAAATCTCACAGACAACACACTAATGATGACCACAGACCATCACACCACAATACTATCAACACCATAGCAATGTTCAAAGATCAGAACACACTGATGACCACAGAAAAGCATGATAAACACAACAAAAACAACCAGAGCAATGTTAAAACAACACCATAGCCACCTCAGAGAATCATACAAAAACAACACTAGCAACCACATAGCAACATGCAAAAGCAACAACAAGAATGCACTAGCAACCAAAAGCAATGTTATAAAAAGAAAGAAAATCAATCAATATATTCTACCAAAAACATAGCAACATGATAAAAGCAAAACAATCTAAATATCCTAGCAACCACATAGCAACATGCAAAAACAACACCCAGACTGCCCTAGTAACCACATAGCAAGTTTAAAAAAAACAGAACAATGGAAATATCCTTGCAACCACTTAGCAACATGCTAAAGCGATACTCAGAACACTCTAGCAACCAACAGCAACATTCTAAAACAATTCACATAACAACAGTCTAAAAAACAGAACAGTCTAAATATCCTAGCAATCCCATAGCAACATGCAAAAACAACACCCAGAATGCCCTAGTAACCGCATAGCAACGGTTTAAAAAACAGAACAACCAAAATATCCTAGCAATAACAAGGCAACATGCAAAAACAACACAGAATTCCCTAGCAACCACATGGCAACAGTTTAAAAAAAATAAAACAATCTAAATATCTTAGCAACCACATAGCAACATGCAAAAACAACACCCAAAATGCCCTAGCAACCACATAGCAACTGTTTAAAAAATAGAACAATCAAAATATCATAGCAACCACCAAAATATCATAGCAACCACATAGCAACATGCAAAAGCAACACCAAGAGTGCCATAGCAACCAAAAACAATGTTCTAAAAAGCAAAAGAATCTAAATATCCTAGCAACCACATAGCAACAGTTTAAAAAACAGAACAATCAAAATATCCTAGCAACATGCAAAAACAACACCCAGACTGCCCTAGCAACCACATTGCAACAGTTTAAAATAGAACAATCAAAATATCCTAGCAACCACATAGCAACATACAAAAACAACACCCAGACTGCCCTAGCAACCACGTAGCAACAGTTTAAAAAACAGAATAATCTAAATATCTTAGCAACCTCATAACAACATGTAAAAGCAACACCCAGAATGCCCCAACAAACACATAGCAACCGTTTAAAAAACAATACAATCAAAATATACTAGTATACTAGCAATCACATAGCAGCATGTAAAAGCAACACCCAGAATGCCCTAGCAACCACATAGCAACAGTTTAAAAAAACAGAACAATCAAAATATCTTAGCAATTACATAGCAACATGTAAAAGCAACACCCAGAATTCCCTAGCAACCACATAGCAACCGTTTAAAAAACAGGACAATCAAAATATCTTAGCAATCACATAGCAACATGTAAAAGCAACACCTAGAATGCCATAGCAACCACATAGCAACTGTTTAAAAAACAGAACAATCAAAATATCCTTGCAATCACATAGCAGCATGCAAAAAAAAAAAAAAAACAGCCAGAATGCCCTAGCAGCAAAAACATTTTTCTAAAAACCAAAACAATCAAAATATGCTTGCAACCACATAGCAACATGATGAAAGCAAAACAATTAAAATATCCTGGCAACCACATAGCAACACACAAAAACAACACCCAGACTGACCTAGTAACCACATAGCAACAGTTTAAAAAACAGAACAATCTAAATATCCTAGCAACCACATAGCAACATGATAAAAGCAAAACAATCTAAATATCCTAGCAACCACATAGCAACTTGCAAAAACAACCCCCAGAATGTCCTAGCAACCAAAAGCAATGTCATAAAAAGAAAGCAAAACAATCTAAATATCCTAGCAACCACATAGTGACATGCAAAGCAAAAGCCAGAATGCCCTAGCAACAAAAAGCAATGTTCTAAAAACAGAACAATCTAAATATCCTAGCAACCTCACAGCAACATGCAAAATAACAGCCAGAATCCCCTAGTGACCACATAGCAAAAGTTTAAAAACAGAACAACCAAAATATCATAGCAACCACATAGCAACATGTAAAAGCAACACCCAGATTGCCATAGCAACCACATAACAACCATTTAAAAACTGAACAATAAAAATATCATAGCAACCACATAGCAACATGCAAAAACAACACCCAGACTGCCCTAGTAACCACATAGCAACAGATTAAAAAAACAGAACAATCTAAATATCCTAGCAACCACATAGCAACATGCAAAATAACAGCCATAATCCCCTAGTGACCACATAGCAACAGTTTAAAAACAGAACAATCAAAATATCATAGCAACCACATAGCAACATGTAAAAGCAACACCTAGAATGCCATAGCAACCACATAGCAACAGTTTAAAACAGAACAATCAAAATATCTTAGCAATCACATAGCAACATGCAAAAACAACACCCAGACTGCCCTAGTAACCACATAGCAACAGATTAAAAAAACAGAACAATCTAAATATCCTAGCAACCACATAGCAACATGATAAAAGCAAACCAATCTAAATATCCTTGTAACCACAGTGCACCATCTCAGATTCACCTTAGATATCATATCAGCATGCCGAACACATAGTTTGTGTAGAACATCTGCTGTGTATGTGTGTGTGTGCTTCTCCTCCTTCAGAAGCCTCTTTCAGACAGTACAGTGTGTGTGCTCCTGAAGGCCGCTTCTCACAAAACACACACTGATATTCTGAGAAAAGTGTGAGTCATAACCTGCCAGCTTCATTTTCAAGTTATAATGGATGCGATTATGTGTGGTATCCTGAGATTTGAGGCTCAGTAATATCCAGCTATTAAAGTGTGCACCAGCAGGAAAATCTGCAACGCTTCAGTCAATCTCCGTCTGAGTAACACATGCAAAAACTACAGCTCAGCCCAGCCCAAAAACACTTACAGCACAACACTGATGCTGGATATTCATATAGTGTGTAGATGCATGCTTTCAATACACTCTACATTAGTGTCATTTATTTCACCTCTAACTGTTTCCCTACTATATTACCAGCAGCTGATTATAGTATACTCTTAAAAAGCTTTTACCATAAATACTGAGCATATATTAGAGAGAATCGCTGGATATCAGAGACTCACACTGTACGATGAGCTCGACCGCCATCTCTGTGTGTTTTAAAACAAAAAAACGTTCTTTATTTTGAGATATAACACAGTCATATATTCCTAGCAAAAATCTTCATCAAATAACATATAATCAAATCAAATAAATACATAAATAAATTGCTAAATGACTTTACAGTAGAATATAGCAGCTGTCGTTTTTTAACCATGAAATTGACGTATTTCCTGTTAACTGTAGCAATAAAACAATCTTTATTCTGAGATTATAGCTTTATATTTCTAGCAATAAATATTCTGAGAGTTTATAAATTCTAAATAATCCTTTTATATATAATAAATAAAATGTATCATTTTAAATAATAAAATTACAGCAGTCTTTTGTAAGTTTTACTGTAAATAGTAAGTATATATATTCTAGAATCGCTGTATATGTGCGAGACTCACACTGTTCGATGAGCTCGACCGCCACCTCTGTGTGTTAATAATAATAATAAACAAATAATATACAAAAAATAAACAATAATAAACAAAAAATGTTCTTTATTTTGAGATATAACACAGTCATATATTCCTAGAATCTTCATCAAATAAAATAATACATAAAACTCTAAATGACTGTACTGTAAAATGTAGCAGCTGTCGCTTTTTAACCATGAAAATTGACATATTTTTTGTATACAATAGCAGTTCAAAAACAACAACAAAAAAAATTATTTTGAGATTATAGTCTTGTTTTCTATTAATAAATATTCTGAAGGGTTTATAAATTCAGAGTAATATTGTTATATATACTAAATAAACAAATAAGTAAATAAAATACTAAATGACAGCATTTTTAATGGTGAAATTATAGCAAACACAGCAGTCTTTTGTAAGTTTTACTGTAAATAGTAAGTATATATGTTCTAGAATCGCTGTATATGTGCGAGACTCACACTGTACGATGAGCTCGATCGCCACCTCTGTGTGTTTTAAAACAAAAACACGTTCTTTATTTTGAGATATAACACAGTCATATATTTCCTAGCAAAAATCTTCATCAAATAACATATAATCAAATAAAATAAATACATAAATTAATTGCTAAATGACTTTACAGTAGAATGTAGCAGCTGTCGTTTTTAACCATGAACGTATTTTCTGTTTACTGTAGCTACAAAACAATCTTTATTCTGAGATTATAGTCTTATATTCCTAGCAATAAATATTCTGAGAGTTTATAAATTCTAAATAATATTCTTATATATAATAAATAAAATGTATCATTATAAATGGTAAAATTACAGCAGTCTTTTGTAAGTTTTACTGTAAATAGTAAGTATATATGTTCTAGAATCGCTGTATATGTGCGAGACTCACACTGTTCGATGAGCTCGATCGCCACCTCTGTGTGTTTTAAAACAAAAAACGTTCTTTATTTTGAGATATAACACAGTCATATATTCCTAGAATCTTCATCAAATAACATAATAAAACGCTAAATGACTGTACTGTAAAATGTAGCAGCTGTCGCTTTTTAACCATGAAAATTGACGTATTTTTTGTATACAGTAGCAGTTTAAAAACAACAACAAAATTCAGAGTAATATTGTTATATATACTAAATAAACAAATAAGTAAATAAAATACTAAATGACAGCATTTTTAATGGTGAAATTATAGCAAACACAGCAGTCTTTTGTAAGTTTTACCGTAAATACTAAGTATATATGTTCTAGAATCGCTGTATATGTGAGAGACTCACACTGTACGATGAGCTCGACCGCCACCTCTGTGTGTTTTTAAAAACAAAAACACGTTCTTTATTTTGAGATATAACACAGTCATATATTTCCTAGCAAAAATCTTCATCAAATAACATATAATCAAATAAAATAAATACATAAATTAATTGCTAAATGACTTTACAGTAGAATGTAGCAGCTGTCGTTTTTAACCATGAACGTATTTTCTGTTTACTGTAGCTACAAAACAATCTTTATTCTGAGATTATAGTCTTATATTCCTAGCAATAAATATTCTGAGAGTTTATAAATTCTAAATAATATTCTTATATATAATAAATAAAATGTATCATTATAAATGGTAAAATTACAGCAGTCTTTTGTAAGTTTTACTGTAAATAGTAAGTATATATGTTCTAGAATCGCTGTATATGTGCGAGACTCACACTGTTCGATGAGCTCGACCGCCACCTCTGTGTGTTTTAAAACAAAAAACGTTCTTTATTTTGAGATATAACACAGTCATATATTCCTAGAATCTTCATCAAATAACATAATAAAACGCTAAATGACTGTACTGTAAAATGTAGCAGCTGTCGCTTTTTAACCATGAAAATTGACGTATTTTTTGTATACAGTAGCAGTTTAAAAACAACAACAAAATTCAGAGTAATATTGTTATATATACTAAATAAACAAATAAGTAAATAAAATACTAAATGACAGCATTTTTAATGGTGAAATTATAGCAAACACAGCAGTCTTTTGTAAGTTTTACCGTAAATACTAAGTATATATGTTCTAGAATCGCTGTATATGTGAGAGACTCACACTGTACGATGAGCTCGACCGCCACCTCTGTGTGTTTTTAAAAACAAAAACACGTTCTTTATTTTGAGATATAACACAGTCATATATTTCCTAGCAAAAATCTTCATCAAATAACATATAATCAAATAAAATAAATACATAAATTAATTGCTAAATGACTTTACAGTAGAATGTAGCAGCTGTCGTTTTTAACCATGAACGTATTTTCTGTTTACTGTAGCTACAAAACAATCTTTATTCTGAGATTATAGTCTTATATTCCTAGCAATAAATATTCTGAGAGTTTATAAATTCTAAATAATATTCTTATATATAATAAATAAAATGTATCATTATAAATGGTAAAATTACAGCAGTCTTTTGTAAGTTTTACTGTAAATAGTAAGTATATATGTTCTAGAATCGCTGTATATGTGCGAGACTCACACTGTTCGATGAGCTCGACCGCCACCTCTGTGTGTTTTAAAACAAAAAACGTTCTTTATTTTGAGATATAACACAGTCATATATTCCTAGAATCTTCATCAAATAACATAATAAAACGCTAAATGACTGTACTGTAAAATGTAGCAGCTGTCGCTTTTTAACCATGAAAATTGACGTATTTTTTGTATACAGTAGCAGTTTAAAAACAACAACAAAATTCAGAGTAATATTGTTATATATACTAAATAAACAAATAAGTAAATAAAATACTAAATGACAGCATTTTTAATGGTGAAATTATAGCAAACACAGCAGTCTTTTGTAAGTTTTACCGTAAATACTAAGTATATATGTTCTAGAATCGCTGTATATGTGAGAGACTCACACTGTACGATGAGCTCGACCGCCACCTCTGTGTGTTTTTAAAAACAAAAAAATGTTCTTTATTTTGAGATATAACACAGTCATATATTTCCTAGCAAAAATATTCACTAAATAACATATAATCAAATAAAATAAATACATAAATTAATTGCTAAATGATTTTACTGTAAAATGTAGCAGCTGTCGTTTTTAACCATGAAATTGACGTATTTTCTGTTTACTGTAGCTACAAAACAATATTTATTTTGAGATTGTAGTCTTATATTCCTAGCAATAAATATTCTGAGGGTTTATAAACTCTAAATAATAGTCTTATAAATAATAAATAAACAAATAAATCAATAAAATACTAAATGACCGTATTTTAATGGTAAAATTATAGCAAACGTCACTGTCTTTTTACCATAAAAAGCAATAATATATTATCTAGAATCACTGTATATATGTGAGACTCACACTGTACAATGAGCTCGATCGCCACCTCTCCAGGTGTGTGTATAAAAATATGTGTGAGTATTATGGAAATACAGTCAGGTCCATATATAGTTGGACATCAACACAATTCCTACATGTTTGGCTCTATACAGCAACACAATGGATTAGAAATTAACCAAACAAGCTGTGCTTTAACTGCAGACTGTCAGCTTTCATTTGAGGGTATTTACATCCACATCAGGTGAACGCTGTAGGAATTACAACAGTTTGCATATGTGCCTCCCACTTGTTAAGGGACCAAAAGTAATTGGACAGAATAATAATAATAAATCAAACTTTCACTGTTTAATACTTGATTGCAAATATTTTACAGTCAATTACAGCCTGACGTCTGGAATACAGAGACATCAGCAGACACTGGGTTTCATTCCTGCTGGTGCTCTGCCAGGCCTCTACAGCAAGTGTCCTCAGTTCCTGCTTGTTCTTGGGGCATTTCCCCTTCAGTTTTGTCTTCAGCAAGTGAAATGCATGCTCAATCAGATTCAGGTCAGGTGATTGACTTGGCCATTGCACAACACTCCACTTCTTTCCTGTAAAAAACTCTTTGGTTGCTTTTGCAGTATGCTTTGGGTCATTCTCCATCTGCACTGTGAAGCGCCGTCCAGTGAGGCTGAATATGAGCAGAAGATATTGCCTGAAACACTTCAGAATTGATCCTGCTGCTTTAGTCAGCATCACATCATCAATAAATACAAGAGGACCAGTTCCATTGACAGCCATACGTGTCCACGCTATCACACTACTACCACCATACTTCACTGCTTAGGGTCATGAGCAGTTCCTCTCCTTCTCCATACTCTTCTCTTCCCATCACTCAGTTGATCTTGATCTCATCTGTCCACAGGATGTTGTTCCAGCACTGTGAAGGCTTTTCTAGAACTCTAATTTGCATTTCCTGTTATTGAAGCTCACCAATGGTTTACATCTTTTGGTGAACCCGCTGTATTCACTAAGGTGGAGTCTTCTCTTGATTGTTGACTCTGACACACACACACACACACACACACACACACACACACACACAAGCCTCATGGAGGGTGTTCTTGATCTGGCCAACTCTTGTGAAGGGTGTTCTTCTGTCGTCCACCACAGTTGTGTCCGTGGTCCTTCGGGTCTTTTGGTGTTGCTGAGATTACTTTCTGTTTAAGAATGTTCCCCACAGTTGTTTTGGCCTCGCCTGATGTTTTTGCTCTCTCCCTGATGGGTTTGTTTTTTTTTTAGCCTAATGATCAGCTTGACTGATAGTGTCAGCTCTATGGATCTCATCTTGAGAGTTGACAGTAACAGATTCCAAATGCTAATAGCACACTTGAGATGAACTCTAGAGCTTTTATCTGCTCATTGTAATTGGGATAATGAAGGAATAACACACACCTGGCCATGGAACAGCTGAGAAGCCAATTGTCCAATTACTTTTGGTCCCTTAACAAGTGGGAGGCACATATGCAAACTGTTGTAATTCCTACAGCGTTCTCCTGATGTGGATGTAAATACCCTCAAATGAAAGCTGACAGTCTGCAGTTAAAGCACAGCTTGTTACTTTCATTTCTAATCCGTTGTGTTGCTGTATAGAGCCAAACATGTAGGAATTGTGTCGATGTCCAACTATATATGGACCTGACTGTATATCATAAAGAATATCAGTGTATATGCAAGACACGATGAGCTGGACCTCTAGCTCTCTGTGTGTGTATGTGTGTGTGTATATATCCTGAAGTGTGTGTATATATGCGAGACTTACACTGCACGATGAGCTGGACCTCGGCCTCGCGGGGCTTGACGTTGAAGCCGTTGTATTGGCTGGTCTGGCAGCGGTAGGATCCGCTCATCTCTCGGGACACGTTTAGGATCCGCAGAACTCCATCCAGACTCTCCGTCTGCATACTGCCGTCCGGCATCGGCACCTCTTTATCCGCCCGCGACCACAGGATGATGGGCTTGGGCTTTCCTGAAACAAGGCACTCCAGCTCCACCGTCTCGCCCTCCCGCACCACCAGCGGAGACTTGCCCCGCGGCACGGTCAGGGTCGGGGGAACTAAGAAAGAGAAAAACAGAGGAGGGACTGATATGGGGCTCTAGAAAGGCAGCAGACGGGGTCGAAGAGGATGCCCAACACCGGCTTCTGTGTGTGTGTGTGTGTGTGTGTGTGTGTGTGTGTGTGTGTGTGTGTGTGTGTGTGTGTGATGATGACAAAACCACAAAAACACCCAATCGCATCACAAATACATCAAATAACCTTACTGTGGTGTTTTTCAATCTCTGCTTCATCCATCTCTGTCACTGACTGCTGTTTATCTGACGCAACACAGTAGTGGGCGGGCAGAACCAGCTCATTTGCATTTAAAGGCCGAGGCTACAAAAACAGCTTCAATCTTACTCCAAAATTCATATATTTAGCAGGGTATAATAAATAATCTGATGGGTGTTTTGAGTTGAAACTTTACAGACACATTCTGGAGACACCGAAGACTCTATCTTACATCTTGTAATAGGGTCGAGTTCGGAGGAACTAAGAAAGAGAAAAACAGAAGAGGGACTGATTTGGGGGTCAAGTAAGGCAGCAGATGGGGCTGAAGAATTCAGTGTGTGTGTTTGTATGAGTGTGTCAATGATAAAACCACAAGAACATCCATAAGCAAAACACTAAGGGTGCTTTCACACCTGCAGTATTTAGTACGGTTGAATTGCACTAGAGTTCGTTTTTCCTCTTGGTGCGGTTCGTTTGGGCAGGTGTAAATGCAGCAATCGCACTCGAGTGCGCACCAAAAGTGGACCAAAAAAGTGTTCCAAGACCTCCTTGAAGAAGTGGTCTCGGTATGCTTTCAAACTAACCCTGGAGCAGTTTGTTTGTGGTGAGAACATGATCCGAACTAAAACAGACCCAACCGCAAAAAGTACTGCGCCTTTTCGGACTAATCCAGCTGCCATAGGCCGATGTGCTGTGCATTATGGAATGTGGAGGAAAAATATTCATTGACGGCACTTTACCAACAAAGAGAGAGATAGAGAGAGAGAGAGAAAACATTACCTGATGGATCATTGGTAATATTTCCTGAAGATAACCATGTCACAATTTAGCTAAATGAATTGACACCTCCTCCTGAAGTGACGTGCGATGCGTCTTCACTGTTTGCAATGCCTTAAAACATTGTTTTCAGTCGCAGCTGCGCTTCATTCTCAAAATGTATAGTTTGTCTAAAGTGATGAATACAAACTATATCCTGTGACCAGGGATATCCCCCATAATCAGCCAGCGCTGTCCCTCCATAGTCAAAAGCAACCATTTGTGTCTGCCGGTTTGTTTACTTGCGGGAGTTCCATTGGCATTTTCCCGCACGTGAATTCTAACCAATCGTTAGGGTGTTTAGGAAATACGTTCAATAACATCTGGCCAATGAGTGAAGTGGATTTTGTCACATGACTGCATTTTGGTTCTTTTCAACTGGTTTAGACCAAAGCAATCAGTGTGGTGTGAAAATGACCCAAAGACAGCAGAAAAATGCTACATTGTATCATTTATTGCCCTTGGTCCGGACCAAATGAACCGAACTACAGATGTGAAAGCACCCTTAAAGAAAATCTGAGAAAATCTTTTCATTTTTCCCTGTTTATTTCTGCACTTAAATTGCATTATGGGAACTTTTTACCAACAATGTTTAACCTGTAAAAGTTAGAAAGTGTAGAAAGTGTGTTTTCTGCACATGTGTAATAGTCTGCAGCGTTATATTGTCTGTGTTGGCATTTACACTTGTAATAAACCGCAGAACATTTACTGTTATTCTGCACACTTATTTCTCTAGATTTTATTCATTTTCTTTTCGGCTTAGTTCCTTTATTATTCTGGTGTTGCCACAGCGGAATGAATCGCCATCTTATCCAGCACATGTTTTATGCAGCGGATGCCCTTCCAGCCACAACCCATCACTGGGAAACACCCATACACACTTATACACTACTGACAATTTAGCCTAACCAATTCACCTGTACCGCATGTGTTTGGACTGTGGAGGCAACCGGAGCACCTGGAGGAAACCCACGCGAATGTAGGGAGAACATGCAAACTCCACACAGAAACGCCAACTGACCCAGCTGAGGCTCGAACTAGCGACTTTCTTGCTGTGAGGCGACAGCACTACCTACTGCGCCACTGCGTCGCCCTAGATATAATTTTTCATACATCATATTATTATTTTAAACAGCTAAAATGCAGAGACGTGCAGTCAGAGGAGGCAGTGCCTCATTTGTCATCATCATCACCTGCCATCATGAGATGTATATTAATGATAAAATCAATAATTTGTCACTTGATCTGTGCTATAAATGCAGTTTCTGTATGATTCAAATGATTTCAATCATGTTTATAATCAAAATCTCTGTATTTTGCGTAACTCCTGTTCAATTACATGTAGGAAGTGAGCTGAGGCAGCACGTCAGATTGCGCAGTCCTTTGCAAACTGGTTTTAACGCATGCCTTTTGCTCACTCAGTAAATGCTACCAGTGTAATGCTTTATTAAAATGTTTTTGTACATTATAGACATTTTTAATATACGTCTTCACTTTCCATATGACAGGTAATGTGTTCACGAATGTCTATCACTTAGTTAGTGTTAGGATCTTACATACAGACACACTGAACAGACATGAGGTGAGGCAGGCAGTAGCTCTGCTGCACTGAAGGGGGCGCACGTGAGCTCATGGTTATTCTTCGGTTGCTCTTCTTAAGTAGTCAAGTAATTTTTAGCTTTTGCTCTGACTAACTAGAAAAATAAAGGATTTAACATTATCTCAGCTAATAAAAATAAATAAAATAAAATAAAAATAAATAAATTAATTAATTAAAAAATTTAATAAAATAAAAAAATTAAAAATTGCAAAATTGAACTTTTAATCAAAACGTGAAGTAATAAATAATTGACGACCAATGCAGAAGCTGAATGTTTTGCTTCAAAGGAAGGAACAGAAGATAACTCGATCATTTCAACATAATTCAAGTCATTTCAAGACTTCATTTACAAGTAAAGGTAAGACCAGTGTGCAAATACTGTGTGTGCATGAGAAAGAGAGAGAGAGAGAGAGTGAGCGAGAGTGCGCATCCGCCGTGGTGCTCTGTCCCTTGTTATAACTGTCTGTAGCGTCCCCCTTTGAGTATTTTGGTGGGCATATTGAACCGCTATTACACTTTACATTCTTCCTTGGCCCAATAGGCTTATGTACCTGCTATTTGTACAGAAAGAATGCTGATATGATATATGAAACACAATTGATAGTTGGCAAATATATTGGGTGGATATATTTGTAAACCTCACCGCACGACACTGCTAAAATGTTTATGTAAAGTAATGTAAAGTCACTTTGTTAAACTGTAGAGTTGAATTGGTGGAGATCAACATCCCATAATGCAATTCACCACCCCAAATAAACACAAAACCCTTGTGAATCACTAAATATGGAAACTGTTAATTAACAGATATTTTCACAGTGTGGGCAGAGTGGAATAATAAGAGATCAGTGTATGCAAATGGCCATACGGTGAGCCTCAGACACCACTGTTTCCTTGTTCTCATGTAAAATCCACAAGTGTAAAACCCTCAATCAGAACACAAAGCAGACTGTTGCATGACTCACAGTGCACGCCATCATCATTTGCATGAACTTTAGGTCACGTTTTACATTGTAAAAGAGCAGCCAGGTCATCAGGAGATCAGCAGCCAAAACACAGGCTGATTTGTTGCTCTGGCATCATTATTATGGGCATCTCAGGCTTCCTAGTGAGACAACAATCATCATTTCCCTCTCTTAGTCATGTTGTAGTTTATCTTTAAGTTTATATTTAACTCACAATGTATGCAGGACTCTTATTTTGAAAACGGGAGATGCAGATTGTTTTCTATACATTGCTCTGCAACCAATCTATAAGCGCATCAGAAAGCAGGGACACTGTATGAGATGTACAGTTTAGACATTTAATCAGCTCCACTCCAAAGAGGTATGTTTGGTTAGATCTGTTGTTCATTTATCATGTTTAAATGTGAAAGGAGGTGTGTTAATCTGCATTGTTGCCGCATTGCTATTTTAATGCGACTGAAACAGACATCGCTGTTGACCTACTAAACGCCGTGCTAAATCAATGGTACAGGCTTTTTATTTGTTATTTAAAAAGAGTGTTAGTGATATGTGCCTATGCAGGTCTAAACGCACTCATTGCTTATTACACACACAGGGATGTACAGCAGCACACAAATATCTTTAAACATGTCAAATTAATGGATTAAAATTCAATGAAGATGGTCCAGTAGATTTCCACTGTCTTAGAATAATTTTACATGCAGAAACCACAGCTAGACGGCACCATTGCCTTTAGTGCCAGGAGAGACATACATCTTCTGGTAAAACACCCAACATGTCGAGAGCAGTGTTCAACTCAATATATTAATACCAAAATGTGCAATCTATTCCCACATTTCTTTATTAGCCTTATTGTAATCATACAAAGTGTGTACCGTAGTACCGATATCATTATTACATCACCGCCACATGAAGTTGACTTAAATGTAATCACTATGCACATTTACGTAATCATTATAGGGCGACAAGTTAACTCAATCTTTCAAAGTGAAGTAAACTAATCACTTTATCCACCGCAGAAGCTGCCTCATCGTCTTAGTCAAGCAGTCAAACACAAAAGCGCATTAAAACACGAGAGATCAACAAACCGCAGCAGAATTAATCACTGTAATAACCTTCTGAACATCATTTATGAGATGAGCATCAGAGACAATGAACAATACTGCGTCCAGAACCACAGCACATACACACTTCAGACAGAATCCATCAGCCAGTGTATCATAATAATAATAATAATACATTCATTTTCCTTCGGCTTAGTCACTTTATTCATCAGGGGTCACCACAGCGGAATGAACCGCCAACTTATCCAGCATATGGTTTACACAGCGCATGCCCTTCCAGCCACAACCCACACGCATTCACACACACACGCATTCACACACACACACACTATAGCCAGTTTAGTTAATCAATTCCCCTATAGCGCATGTTTGGACTGTGTCACCAGAACCCACCGTGTCGCCAGAAGAACTACAGTAAAATTTTTAAAAATATAAATATATATACACATATATACATACACATATATATATATATATATACACATACACATATATATATATACATACACATATATATACATACACATATATATACATACACATATATATACATACACACATATATATATATATATATATATATACATACACATATATATACATACACATATATATATATATATATATATATATATATACATACACATATATATATACACACACATACATATATATATATATATATATATATATATATATATATATATATACATATATATATATATATATATATATATATATATATATACATATATACATATATATATATATATATATATATATATATATATATATATATATATATATATATATATATATATATATATATATGTATGTGTGTGTATATATACATATATATATATATATATATATGTGTGTATATATATACACACATATATACACATTCGCTGTGTAAAACGTGCTGGAATAGTTGGCGGTTCATTCTGCTGTGGTAACCCCTGATAAATTAATAACGGTTAAGCCGAAGGAAAATAAATGAATGAATATGATTATTTTACAAAATGGTTGTAAAATAAGAGAAGATGTGCTGCAGTTTATTACAGGGTTCCTGTAGTGTAGCGTACAACACCAACACACACAATACAGCACTGCACACTATTACACACGTGCAGAAAACACACCTTTACACACTTTTCAAGGTTAAAAGTTTAAGATTAAGATCCCATAATGCAACTCAGAAGCAGAAATAGTGTGCTAAATAAAAATATGAATCACAAAATACAGAAAACTGCTGATTTAGGGATGGTTTTGACAGTGTAGATGCGTTTCTGAAGCAGTGCTGAAAACTGTAAGTGTTATTTTACAGCAAAAGCACACTGTACACATTTCACTAGGCACAATTGAAGTCAGAATTATTAGCCCCCCTGATTATTTTTTTCCCCAATTTCTGATTTTTTTCAACACATTCAATAACTCATCTCTAATAACTGATTTATTTTCTCTTTGTCATGATGACAGTAAATAATATTAGACTAGATATTCTTCAAGACACTTCTATACAGCTTAAAGTGACATTTAAAGGCTTAACTAGGGTAATTAGGGTAAAGTTAGGGTAATTAGGCAAGTCATTGTAAAACAGTGGTTTGTTCTGACTATCGAAAATATATAGCTAAAGGGGCTAATAATATTGACCTTAAAATGGTGTTTAATAAATTAAAAACTGCTTTTATTCTAGCCGAAATAAAACAAATAAGACTTTCTCCAGAAGAAAAAATATTATCAGACATACTGTAAACATTTCCTGAATCTGTTCAACATCATTTGAGAAATATTTAAAAAAGAAAATAAAAATAATTCGAAGGGGGGCTAATAATTCTGACTTCTACTGTATATATATATTTATATTTATTTTCCAGTGTGCTGTAAAGTGGTGTGTGTGTGTGTGTGTGTGTGTGTGTGTGTGTGTGTGTGTGTGTTTTTCTCAGCTCAAGGTCTCTGCTGGACAGAAGACAGATTGACGGACTGAAATTAAATCATCTGCCTGCTGTCTTTTATACGCTGCGGTTTCAATCAGAACAAACACAGTAAATGCTGGAAATGCTTCAGCTGTCAGTCTGTGTGTGTGTGTGTGAGGATAAAAGCTCCTCGACGTGTCTGACAGAACAGAACATAAGGAAAATAAATAAATATTCTGCTTCTGCGACATCACGTCCATCGCCATGGCAACACATCAGCCGTCACTGTCAGTATATGTCTGTTCACCGACTGAGACAACAAGTGTGTGAGTGTGAGAGAGAGAGAGAGAGAGAGAGAGAGAGTATGTGTGCTGAGTATTACAATGTTGTGGTGGTTTATAAGCACATGCCTCGTGTGCTTGATTTTTAAACAGTTTATAAACAAACTTAATGGGTTTTTTAAATCAAAGTTTACAAATATTCTGCACACACCACAGCGGAGAATCCCAACAGTGCCGCAAACTCCACTTCTCTCAGTGATATCTGCTGCATGTTATCAGGAAGGGATGATTTAGTTGTCTTTTATTTCTCAATAAATGGAAACGCTGCTTTATTCTCTAATGTTTTACGCCATATTACAGTTTTGCGCATGAATCTAATTCACATCTTTGGATGGAAACACAGCTAATGATGAAGCATGAGCTGAGACTGAAGGACACACAGAACTGACCGTCCTCATTATCAACACACACTCAAACAGCAGATTAACTGCTCAGAATACACACATCTCTCTCTCTCGCTCTCTTTATCTCTCTCTCTCTTCATTATAACGCTGTGCACAATGAAGATTGATTGTGTTTCTGCTCCTCCAGTGAGGAGTAAAGCGTTCACGGCTCCGCACGCTTCATCATTATTTAATCCTCCTTTCACTATCACAGAGCAGAATATCCACACTCGCCCTGTGGATAAACCAGCAGCCAAAAACACAACACAGTATAGTGGCTAATGAGTGTGAAGAAACGAAGATCACAGTCCAAAAACAAGTACAGCTAAATTACTATGTTGAAGAAAACACATTTAATAAAGACTTAATAAACAGTCTTTTGTTGCAGAAACTAGTGTGTATTTAAACTGAACTTTTATTTTAATGGATATAACGGATAAATAAAACTGTTTAGCTTAAATGCACTAACAATTAATTGCTATATAAACTCACTGGCCACTTTATTAGGTACACCTGTCCAACTGCTTGTTAACGCAAGTTTCTAATCAGCCAATCACATGGCAGCAGCTCAATGCATTTAGGCCTGTAGACATGGTCAAGACGATCTGCTGCAGGTCAAAGTGAGCATCAGAATGGGGAAGAAAGGGGATTTAAGAGACTATGAAACGGCATGGTTGTTGCTGCAGCTAAGAACAGGAAAATGAGGCTACAATTCACACAGGCTCACCAAAACTGGACAATAGAAGATTGGAGAAACGTTGCCTGGTCTGATGAGTCTCCATTTCTGCTGCCACATTCGGATGCTCGGCTCAGAATTTGGCCTCAACAACATGAAAGCATGGATCCATCCTGCCTTGTATCAGCGGTTCAGGCTGGTGGTGGTGGTGTAATGGTGTGGGGGAGATTTTCTTTGGGTCCATTAGTACCAATTGAGCATGGTGTCAACACCACAGCCTACCTGAGTATTGTTGCTGACCATGTCCATCCCTTTATGAGCACAGTGTCTCCATCTTCTGATGGCTACTTCCAGCAGGATAACGCACCATGTCATAAAGCGTGAATCATCTCAGACTGGTTTCTTGAACATGACAATGAGTTCACTGTACTCAAATGGCCTCCACAGTCACCAGAGCTCAATCCAATAGAGCACCTTTGGGATGTGGTGGAACGGGAGATTGAAATCATGGATGTGCAGCCGACAAATCTGCAGCAACTGTGTGATGCTATCATGTCAATATGGAGCAAAATCTCTGAGGAATATTTCCAGTAGCTTGTTGAATCTACGACATGAAGGATTAAGGCAGTTCTGAAGGCAAAAGGGGTCCGACCCGGTACTAGTAAGGTGTACCTAATAAAGTGGCCAGTGAGTGTATGTATTTTTTTCTTTTATTGTTTGTATCTTTTTTTCTTTCCTTTTGTAACTTGTTTTTGACTCTTGTTGTTTGTGGTTTTTAGTTATTGTGAAGCACATTGGCCATCTTGGGTTGTTTTTAATTGTGCTGTATTCACTGTAAAAAATGCAGGGTTCTTCATAATTCCTTCATGTTGTGCCAACACAAATCCATTTAATTAATTAACTTAATTATTATTACTAATGTTTTATTTATTTATTTTTTCTGTGTTTTCACCCTCAAGGGACAGGACAGCACAGAGTATCGACAGGAAAGCACGGGAAGCAGAGAGAGGGGAAGGACCGGCACAGGGCCGCACGGCGGGAATCTAACTCTGGTCGCCGTGAGCACCTGAGCACATGCGCTGACGCACCAACCACCACACCACCTGCGCAGACATTACTAATTTAAGTAGATTGAACATAACACAATTAAGTTGTTCCTGAAAAAAGAGCTCAAGAACTTTATTTATTCAGCTTTTTTTATAATTAAGTAGTTTGAACAAGCAGCAGAACAATTATTTGGCTGCAAATAAACTGCTATT
>NC_079454.1:54982860-55077860 GCF_903798145.1 Danio aesculapii | reverse complement strand
TTCTGATAGCCATCGGGACTCATTTGGCATGCAGACTGTTTGTGGCTTTCAGATGGCAAACAAAAGAGTGCCGGCATCTTTTTATCTTCTCTAGCATGACGTTATCAGGACAAACCGAGGAGGAGGACGTGAAAAACATGAAGAATACAGAGACAAAAGCGGCTGGAACGCGCTGAGAATCACAGACGCATCTGTTTGAGGAGATTCCAGAATCATTGTCACCTTCAACACGGCTGACGGCTGATGTGTGTTTTAATCAACTGAACACCAACATGAGGTCAACTCTTATAGTGTGCTGTTTACATTTACTATTTATCTTCAGCATTTTTATAACGTGTGACTATTGCTGGTTTTCCCTGTCGGGAGCTACTATATGTCATTTTGATCATCAATTACAGTGGAAAAAAGTTTTTTGCTTCTATGTGGAGTATAGCATGTGAGTGTGTGTGTGTGTGTGTGTGTGTGTGTGTGTGTGTGTGTGTGTGTGTGTGTTACTTAAATTAATCTGTTGTGATGATTCTACAGTTGCGACGGTAACACAACAACTGAAGTAACTGATCTGTTGTGGCGATTCTATAGTTGCTACGGTAACACAACAACTATAGTAATTGACCTCTTGTGGCGATTCTATAGTTGCTACGGTAACACAACAACTGAAGTAATTGATCTGTTGTGGCGATTCTATAGTTGCTACGGTAACACAACAACTATAGTAATTGAGCTGTTGTGGCGATTCTATAGTCACTATGGCAACACAACAACTATAGTAATTGATCTGTTGTGGTGATTCTATAGTTGCTATGGTAACAACTATAATAATTGATTGATTGTGGCGATTCTATAGTTGCTACGGTAACACAGAAACTATAGTAATGGATCTGTTGTGATGATTCTATAGTTGCTATGGTAACACAACAACTATAGTAATTGATCTGTTGTGTTGACTTTACAGTTGCTATGGTAACACAACAACCACAGTAATTGATCTGTTTAGGTCATTTTACAGTTGCTATGGTAACACAACAGCTATAGTAATTGATCTGTTGTGGTGATTCTACAGTCGCAACACAACAACTAATATAAACAAATGACCCAATACTGTAGCTTTCTACAACTACAGGGTATTTTAGGCTATAATACACCACAGTTTACTGTAGTAAAATATAAAGCATTAGGTCTCCTTAAAAAATATCTCCTTAGGTCAAAGGACAAAGTAAGCTCCTGAGGTCATAGTTAGCTCTTGAGGACAAAGGTCACAGTCAGTTTCCAACATCAAAGATCAGAGTCAGCTCCTGAGGTCAGAGGTTACAGACATCTCCTAAGGTCAAAGTCATCTCTTAAGGTCAGGGATAAATTCTAGAGATTAGATTCAACTACTGAGGTCAGAGGTCACAGTCAGCTCCTAAGGTCAGAGACACAGTCACCTCCGGAGGTCAGAGTCAGCTCCTGAAGTCAGACTTTGCAGGCATCTCCTAAGGTCAGAGGTAAATTCCAGAGATTAGAGTCAAGTACGGAGGTCAGAGTTCACAGTCAGCTCCTAAGGTCAGAGACACAGTTAGCTCCGGAGGTCAGAGTCAGCTCCTGAGGTCAGAGTTTACAGTCATCGCCTAAAGTCAGAGGTGTGTTTTGGAGGTCACTGTCATCTCCTAAGGTCAGAGGTCACAGTCAGCTCCTAGGGTCAGAAGTTACTGTCATCTCCTGAGGTCAGAAGAAAGTTCTGGATGTCACAGTTATCTCGTAAGGTCAGAGGTCACAATCAACTCCTGAGGTTAGAGGTTGCAGTCATCTCTTGAGGTCAAAGGTAAGTTCTGGAGGTTAGAGTCAGCTCCTGAGGTCAGAGGGTACAGTCATCTCCCAATGTCAAAGGTAAGTTCTGGAGGTTAGAGTCAGCACCTGAGGTCAGAGCTTACAGTCATCTCCCAAGGTCAAAGGTAAGTTGTGAATTTAGAGTCAGCTCCTGAGGTCAGAGTTTACAGTCATCTCCTAAGTTCAAATGTAAAATCTGGAGGTTAGAGTCAGCTCCTGGGGTCAGATGTTACAGTCATCTCCTAAGGTCAAAGGTAAGTTCTGGAGGATAGAGTAAGCTCCTGAGGTCAGAGGTTACAGTCATCTCCCAATGTCAAAGGTAAGTTCTGGCGATTAGAGTCAGCTCCTGAGGTCAGAGGTTACAGTCATCTCCCAAGGTCAAATGTAAGTTCTGGAGGATAGAGTCAGCTACTGAGGTCAGAGGGTACAGTCATCTCCCAAGGTCAAATGTAAGTTCTGGAGGATAGAGTCAGCTACTTAGGTCAGAGGGTACAGTCATCTCCCAATGTCAAAGGTAAGTTCTGGAGGTTAGAGTCAGCACCTGAGGTCAGAGCTTACAGTCATCTCCCAAGGTCAAAGGTAAGTTGTGAATTTAGAGTCAGCTCCTGTGGTCAGAGTTTACAGTCATCTCCTAAGTTCAAATGTAAAATCTGGAGGTTAGAGTCAGCTCCTGGGGTCAGATGTTACAGTCATCTCCTAAGGTCAAAGGTAAGTTCTGGAGGATAGAGTCAGCTCCTGAGGTCAGAGGTTACAGTCATCTCCCAAGGTCAAATGTAAGTTCTGGAGGATAGAGTCAGCTACTGAGGTCAGAGGGTACAGTCATCTCCCAAGGTCAAAGGTAAGTTCTGGAGGATAGAGTCAGCTCCTGAGGTCAGAGGTTACAGTCATCTCCTAAGGTCAAATGTAAAATCTGGAGGTTAGAGTCAGCTCCTGGGGTCAGATGTTACAGTCATCTCCTAAGGTCAAAGGTAAGTTCTGGAGGATAGAGTCAGCTCCTGAGGTCAGAGGGTACAGTCATCTCCCAATGTCAAAGGTAAGTTCTGGAGATTAGAGTCAGCTCCTGAGGTCAGAGGTTACAGTCATCTCCCAAGGTCAAATGTAAGTTCTGGAGGATAGAGTCAGCTACTGAGGTCAGAGGGTACAGTCATCTCCCAAGGTCAAAGGTAAGTTCTGGAGGATAGAGTCAGCTCCTGAGGTCAGAGGTTACAGTCATCTCCCAAGGTCAAAGGTAAGTTCTGGAGATTAAAGTCAACTCCTGAGGTCAGAGGTTACAGTCATCTCCCAGGGTCAAAGGTAAGTTGTGGAGGTTAGAGTCAGCTCCTGTGGTCAGAGTTTACAGTCATCTCCTAAGGTCAAAGGTAAGTTCTGGAGGTTAGATTCAGCTTTTGAAGTCAGAGGTTACAGTCATCTCCCAAGGTCAGAGGTAAGTTCTGAAGGTCACAGTCATCTCCTAAGGTCAGAGGGCACAATCAACTCCTGAGGACAGAGGTTACAGACAACTCCTGAGGTCAGAGGTTACAATCATCTCCTAAGGTCAGAGGTAAGTTCTGGAGGTCAAAGTCAGGTCCTGAGGTCAGAGGTCAGAGTCAGCTCCTGAGGTCGGAGGTTACATTTATCTACTGAGGTCAGATGTCAGCTCTGGAGGTCAGACGGTGACCTTTTCAGCTCTGATGAGAGTGCCGCAGACTCTAAGAGGGCTTTTCTCTGCTAGACTGCAGGACAGACACATCACTCATCATTCAGTGACTCAAATCTCCGTCACCGCACACTACTGTAACACACAGAAGCGGAGGAGTCCTAATGACACCACACAAATAATTACGCAAGGCTGGCGGATAACTGCCTGAAGACAAAAATACACTGGGTTGGTCTTGGGGGAAAATATCATTAGGAAATATTCCAATTAAAGTCACGCTAAAGCTCTGACTGAATGACTGCGCCTCCAGTCAATTAATGGAGCGTCTGTCTACAGTGAGGGAGTCAGAGCCACTGCACTGATGAATACAGACCACTCTAAACCACAAACTCACATGTCTATCACTAACATTCACCACAAAATACAGACTCTTCAGGTGTGAGTGTGTGAAACGGGATGCAGCTGCAGTCTCCTGATGGGCCAGGAGTTTACTGAGCTCTGAAGCTGGAGCGAAACAGAGTGAAAGAACACGAGCGGCTTATAGAAGAAGAGGAACATCTGAGTGACACAGCAGATCTGCAGGAGAGACTGAACACTGCAGAATACACACACACACGCACATGCACGCACGCACGCACACACACATATATATATATATATATACACACACACACACAAACACTCACTTACACACAAAAGAACAGATACAAACAGACACACATGCCCGTGCGCACAGACCATCCTCAAGCGGTGATTTCAGCATGGTGTGTGTGTGTGTGTGTTTGTCCTTGTGGTGTGTGTCTGTCATGCTGATCAGTGTGTGTAACAGATGGATCTCTGCCTGCTCTCCCCAGACATGACTTTACTCAAGGAGACGCTGCTGAGGACGACACTGACACACGCTGAGTGTGTGTGTGTGTGTGTTTGAGCATGTGTGTGTCTGAGTGTGTGCATATGTGTGTGTGTGGGTGTGGATGTGTGTGTGCATGCATGCTTGTGTGTGTGTTTGAGCATATGTGTGCATGTGTGTGTGCATGTGTGTGAGTTTGATCATGTGTGTGTGAGCATGTGTGTGGGCATGTGAGTGCTTGTGTGTGTGTGTGTGTGTGTTTGATCATGTCTGTGGATGTGTGTGTGTGCGTTGGTGTGGATATGTATGTGCATAAGCATGCTTGTGTGTGTGTGTGTGTGTGTGTGTGTGGATATGTGTGTGTATGCATGCTTTTGTGTGTGTGTGTGGATGCGTGTGTGTATGCATGCTTTTGTGTGTGTGTGCTACATGTGTGTGTGTATGTCTGCGTCTGTGTGTGAGCATGTGTGTGTGTGAGCATGTGTGTGTGCATGTTTGTGTTTGATCATGTCTGTAAGGATATGTGTGTGTGTGTCAATGTGTGTACGTGTGTGTGTGTGTTTGTGTGCATGGGTGTGGATGTGTGTGTGTGTGCGCGCATGCATGCTTGTGTGTGCATATATGTATGTGTGTACATGTGTGTGTGTCTGTGTTTGAAGGTGTGTGTGTGTCTCAGCAGATGGATGCTCTTCTCTCTCTGCTCCTCCATCACGATCTTCCTCTGGATTAAAGGCTCTGCTGAAGTGGGTCAGTGTCAGACTGTGAGCTGTGTGTGTGTGTGTGCGTGTGTGCGTGTGTGTAGAGCTGCTCTCAAACTCACAAAGCAGAGCTGCAGAACTCATTCACACACTTTCACCTGCTGCAGATACAGACATTCCTCTTTCATTAACACACACACACACACACACACACACACACACACACAGACACACACACACAATCAGATATTTTAATCTATTTTTCTGCGTCTGAATGTCAGTGTGAGCACGAGTGTGAGTGCAGACTCGGATGAGCAGCAGACAATCGTCACGCTGTTATTTCCCAGTGGGTGTGTGTGTGTGATCTGTCACACTCTGTAGAGACACATGTCACATGACCAGCGGCTTCAGTAGAAGAGGAGATGGTCAGTCACAATCTCTCTCTCACACACACACACACACATATTTTTTTTTTCAACAATACAGACTTCTCATGGTTCATGTTACCCATATACACTCACCGGCCACTTTATTAGGTACACCTGTCCAACTGCTTGTTAACGCAAATGTCTAATCAGCCAATTGTTGATGCCAGAGGTCAGAGGAGAATGGCCAGACTGGTTCCAGCTGATAGAAAGGCAACAGTAACTCAAATAAGCACTCGTTACAACCGAGGTCTGCAGAAGAGCATCTCTGAACACACAACACGTCCAACCTTGAGGCGGATGGGCTACAGCAGCAGAAGACCACACCGGGTGCCGCTCCTGTCAGCTAAGAACAGGAAACTGAGGCTACAATTCACACAGGCTCACCAAAACTGGACAATAGAAGATTGGAGAAACGTTGCCTGGTCTGATGAGTCTCCATTTCTGCTGCCACATTCAGATGCTCGGCTCAGAATTTGGCCTCAACAACATGAAAGCATGGATCCATCCTGCCTTGTATCAGCGGTTCAGGCTGCTGGTGGTGGTGTAATGGTGTGGGGAGATTTTCTTTGGGTCCATTAGTACCAATTGAGCATGGTGTCAACACCACAGCCTACCTGAGTATTGTTCTGACCATGTCCATCCCTTTATGAGCACAGTGTCTCCATCTTCTGATGACTACTTCCAGCAGGATAACGCTCCATATCATGAAGCGTGAATCATCTTAGACTGGTGTCTTGAACATGACAATGAGTTCACTGTACTCAAATGGCCTCCACAGTCACCAGATCTCAATCCAATAGAGCACCTTTGGGATGTGGTGGAGATTGGCATCATGGATGTTCAGCCTACAAATCTGCAGCAACTGTGTGATGCTATCATGTCAATATGGAGCAAAATCTCTGAGGAATATTTCCAGTAGCTTGTTGAATCTCTGACATGAAGGATTAAGGCAGTTCTGAAGGCAAAAGGGGGTCCGACCCGATACTAGTAAGGCGTACCTAATAAAGTGGCCGGTGAGTGTATGTTTTGTTCTGTAAAAGAGAACAGTCAAATAAAAATGAAGGGAATCTGACCTCTGACGATGATGGTGGTGGTCTTCTTGGCCGGGTTGCCCACATTATTGGTGGCGATGCAGCTGTATGCGCCGGCGTCTGCAGATGTGACGGCGGGCAGTGTGAGCGTCCCGTCCTTTAACACACTCTTCTCTGGCAGAGAACCGGAACTGCTGGTCCAGCTGAGGAGCGGAGCCGGCTCTCCTCCAGTGGGGATGCAGACAAGAGACACCGTCTGGCCCGGGTTCACTACGATAGGGTCCTCCACCAGCAGCTTGATGGAGGCCGGAGCTGAGAGAGACCACACACACACGCACACACGCACGCACGCACGCACACGCGCACACACACACACACACACACACACACACACACACACACACACACACACACACACAGTTTGTCACCTGTGTGCAGGAGTCAGGGTGTTGCTATGATGCTACTATAGAGTCACAAGGGTTTTGCTATGTAGTTGCTATGATGTTGCTATACAGTCACTAGGGTGTTGATATGCAGCTACTAGGGTGTCACTATGCAGTTGCTATGATGTTGCTATACAGTCACTAGGGTGTTGATATGCAGCTACTAGGGTGTCACTATGCAGTTGCTATGATGTTGCTATACAGTCACTAGAGTGTTGCTATACAGTCACTAGTGTCGCTATGCAGCTACTAGAGTGCTGCTATGATGTTGCTATACAGTCACTAGGGTGTTGCTATGCAGCTACTAGGGTGTCACTTTGCAGTTGCTATGATGTTGCTATACAGTCACTAGAGTGTTGCTATACAGTCACTAGAGTGTTGCTATGCAGCTACTAGAGTGCTGCTATGATGTTTCTATACAGTCACTAGGGTGTTGCTATGTGTAAAGCTAAGCTAAGGTGTTTCTATGAAGTTGCTACATTGCTGCTATGGTGTTGCTATGCAGTTACAAGGGAATTTTTATGTAGCGGCTTTAGTGTTGTTTGTTTTTGCAATCCAATTACTAGGGAATTGCAATGCAGTTACTAGGGTGTTGCTATGCAGTTTTTAGGGTGTTGCTGTGCAGTTACTAGGTTGTTGCTATGCAGTTAGAGGGTGTTTATGTAGCTTCTCAGGTGTCTTTATACAGTTGTTAGAATGTTCTAGATTGATAAGTGAATATTTCTCTCAGAGGTTTACAAAATATACAGTTGAAGTCAGAATTTTTAGCCCCCCCTTTATCCCCCCCCCCATTTCTGTTTAACAGTGAGCAGATTTCTTCAACACATTTCTAATCATAATAGTGTTAATAACTCATCTCTAATAACTGATTTATTTTCTCTTTGTCATGATGACAGTGAATAATATTAGACTAGATATACTTCAAGACACTTCTACAGATCTTTTTCTTGGCTGCTCCATGGAGGGCGCCATAGCGACCAGTTTCTTCCGGTAGAATGCTCAGAACTTCCGTTTACAGCGTTTACAGCCGGTTGTTTGCGCTCCGAAAATGCATTTCAATAGCGTTTTGAGTGGATTACGGAGTGTTTTTGTGACACACAACTGTGAAAGGTGTGTGTTAAAGCCGTTATAATCTGTCAGATGTGGTTCAAGCGCGAGAGAAAAACATTCTCCTAGTTCACGTGTCTGCCGTCAGAAATACAGTAGGTGTGTTTGTGTTCCCGACCTGTCAGCTGTTAACTCAGCGGCTCTTCAATGCATGCACACACACACGCGCGCAATGCTTCACTGCATTATAGAGCAAACCAGATTACTGGCATGAAACTTAACAGGTATGTAAGTCATGCAATTTACAAAAATGACCAATAAAGTCCGTTACTGATACTCTACTGGCTGATTTGCATGTTTAATCACGAGCCGTTTAGGTTTCATTCAGTGTGTTGTTTTCACAGCTTAAAGTGATATTTAAAGGCTTAACTAGGTTAATTGGGTTAACTAGGCAGGTTAGAGTAATTAGGTAAGTCACTGTATAATGATGGTTTGTTCTGTAGAATATTGAAAATATATAGCTTAAAGGGGCTAATAATATTGAGCTTAAAAAATTAAAGACTGCTTTTATTCTAGCCGAAATAAACCAAATAAGACTTTCTCCAGAAGAACAAATATTATCAGACATACTGTGAACATTTCTTTTCTCTGTTAAACATCATTTGGGAAATATTTAACGAAGAAAATAAAAATCAAAGAAGAGGGGCTAATAATTCTGACTTCAACTGCACATATTTTTCTCTCCTCACATGTGCTGTTGTGTTTCTGAGTTTTATTTTAGAGTGTTTTACTCAGTTATTACTCTTTAGGATCAACTTACTTTAATATACATTAATGATTTGAAAATGTCTTGTTCAAATAAGCTTTTGTTATATGCGGATGATGCAGCAATAATAGTGTCTCATGAGAGGAGGGAATTTATTGAAAACGAAATGAGTAAACAAATTGAGGAAGTCTCTGAATGGTTTTGCCTTAATAAATTGTCCTTACATTTGGGTAAAACTGAATTTATTTGATTTGGTTCAGCTGCGAAACTAAGAAAATGTGTCGGGTCAGAGATAAAAGTAGGAGATCTAATTATTACTCCAAAACAGGAAGTGAAATATTTGGGTTGTGTTTTAGATAGGTGACAGGTGAAAAGATGGCTGTTGTAGTCCATTCAAAAACTTGTTATAGAATTAGGTTTAGCAAGACAGGCAGAGCTCCTAGATACCCAAACTTTAACAATTTTATCAAGTGCATCAGTGCAGCCATACTTTGACTATGCTGCAGCTTTTTGGTCCAGCAGTAGTTCCAAAAAAATGAAAAATAAATTGCAGACGGCCCAAATGAAGTGGTGTAGAATTGTTATGAAAGTACCTCCACTGACACATTTAAATAATGAACATTATAGCCAAATTACATTTTAGTTAGTGAGGTACATTGTCATTCTACAAGAGCATGTAGCAGGGATATTTATCCATATAGATTTAAGAGTGAATCAGGTAGAAACTCTCTTTTGTGTGCTAGCTCTGCTGTTTGGAATGTTTTGCCCACGATTTTTAAAGAGATTCAAATTGAGAGTGATTTTAAAAGGGGAATTAAAAAGTGGCTGTTTTATAGTTGATGTTGAGGATTTTGTTGTGCTGAGTTGCTGAGCTGATGATGTTTGCACTCCATTTATGATTTGCTCATTCATTTTTAAAGAATATCGAGGACCACAATGGAAATAAGCCTGTGGCTTTTTTGTGTACTTTATCCTTGACTGTTTTTGAAATAATGTATGAATTGGTCTAACTGGACTTGATTGTATATTTTTGTTAGAATTGTCAAATAAAATCAATCAATCAACTAAGCCAACAATGCATTTACTTGCATCTGCTTCCCTGATCACAGTGTTATTTGCATTGAGCTCAACATATTAAATCTACTGAAACTAAATATTACTAACTGGAATACACCTCACCTGTTTTATTGGTGAGTCTGAAGATGACTTTGCGGTCGGCGATGCCGCAGATGTTCCTGACGGAGGCGATGCAGCTGTAGTTTGCGTAGTCCTTGGGTCTCAGGTTCTTCAGCTTCAGAATCTTTGTTTCCCCCTGGAGCTCAGAGCGAGAGACACAGACACATGTGCAAATGTGTGTTCGGAGACAGACGTGCTGCAGCAGGACAACTGGACACACGTAGTGCATCAGGAACATACAGCAACATGTAGAGAATATCATATTTATATCCCATCAAATCTACTGTTGAGGGTTACAAGTCCTGCTATTCTTTATGAAAGATTTAAAATGTTTTTACTGCTCAGTCTCAGCGGTCTAACAGCGCTTAACAATATCAAAATGACCAATCAAACCATCTACATCATGGTTAAAAAAAAACTAAGTGAAGTGAACATCCATTCATTTTCACACAGAAATGCCAACTGACCCAGCCGGGACTCGAACCAGCAACCTTCCTAACTACTGAGACACCGCGTTGCCCTATTACAAGTAACATAAGTTATGTAATTAGATCACTTTTTATGTAATTAGATCAAGTAGCTAGTAAAAACATGTAAAAATGACACACTGTCCCTCTTCCCAACAGGGAAAACCAATCAGGAATGAATAAATGTGATTATAATGGAAGTCAATGGGGAAAAACAGCCCCACCATCACCAAGGGAGAGTCAGTCTGAACACACACAAGGGTTAAATGATGCAGTATTATATAAATGTCAGTGTTTGATCAAGGTTTATATTCTTACCTGTGTAAAGAAGGGCTCATAGATCTCCACACCTTTATCAGAGCCCTGAGAGAGCACGTCTCGTCCTCTGTGCCAGCTGTAGCGCACCGGCGGGTTGGAGTTGGCCACGCAGCGCAGAAACACCGTCCGCTCGTAGTAAAACTGCTCTTTGGCTTCGCCGATGCTCTGATGGACCGTCACCACCGGCTCGTCTAGATCTGAACACACAAACACACACACACACACAGACACACACACACACACACACACACACACACACACACAGACACAGACACAGACACACACACACACACACACACACACACACACACACACACACACACACACACACACACACACACACACACAGGTATTATTCTATGTATGAGCGGAATCTTCTTGGTTGCATCAAAAAGCATCTTCAAGCAGCACAATGAGCTGTTTTTAACATATAATAATTATAGTTAATTATTGAAGTAAATGAGAGCGAACATCCTGTCTCACTTAATAATAATAAAATAATAAAAAAAAAATCTAATAAAAAATAAAAGTATCTAAAAATTACATAAAATTTTTTAATAAAAAATAAAATAAATAATTAAATAAATTAAATAAAATTAAAAAAATTAAATAAAATAAAATTTAAATAAAATTACATTTAAATTTATTTTTTTTTAAATAAAAATCTAATAAAATAAAATTATCTCAAAATTAAATAATTTTTTAAAATAAAAAATAAAATAAATAATTAAATAAATTAAATAGAAATAAAAAAAATAAAATTAAAATAAAATAAAATTTAAATAAAAAAGTTTTTTTAAATAAAAAATAAATAAAAATTAAACTAAATAAAAAAATTAAATAAAATAAATAAGTTAAATTAAAATTAAACTAAATTAAATTAAAAATAAAATAAAATATATTAAATAAAAATTTTATTAAAACTAAAATAACATAAAATAAATTATATTAAATTACATTATATTAAATTACATTAAAATAAAATAAAATAAAATTTTCTATTCATTCATTCATTTTCTTTTTGGCTTAGTCCTTTATTAATCCAGGGTTGCCACAGCGGAATGAACCGTCAACTCATCCAGCATTTGTTTTACGCAGCGGATGCCCTTCCAGCTGCAATCCATTACTGGGAAACACCCATACATTCTTATTCACACACATACACTATGCACAATTTAGCCTACCCAATTCACCTGTACCGCATGTGTTTGGACTGTGGGGGAAACCGGAGCACCCGGATGAAACCAACACGAAAGCAGGGAGAACATGCAAACTCCACACAGAATGCCAACTGACCCAGCCGAGGCTCAAACCAGCGACCTTCTAGCTGTGAGACGAGAGCGCTACCCACTGCGCCACCGCGTTGCCCTAATTTCATTTATGTTTATATTTATGTAATTTATTCTGAATAATTATTTGCACACATTAACATATACAAAAATTGTCAATTTATTGGGATTTATGATTTATCAGAACATATTTTTATATAAAATAAAACCTTTTCAACTTGTCCCTGCATAAAAAAACTAAAATATGCCATGTTTTTCAGAGATTTTTATATAAAATTATTCATTTATTTATTGTGGAATAAGGATTTTTAATCACAAGAAATGAAAACAATTGTCACCCACTAATTATGAATGTTTTATAAACACTAATATAGGATAATAATGTTAACTAATATTATAATTTTATTAATAAATCCAAATACAAAGTACATCAAAAGCTAAAAATAGGTATTTTTGTCTATAGCACACACAAACTATACATACAATGTGTGTGTGTGTGTGTGTGTGTGTGTGTGTGTGTGTGTGTGTGTGTGTGTGTGTGTGTGTGTGTGTGTGTGTGTGTGTGTGCATATAACTCCATTATTGTACTCTATTGTAATTTACATTACCTAAATCTAAAATTGTCAATGTAAGTCACTCTGATGTCAAATGTTGTACAGAAATATTCACAATCGGCTTTTTCCATTCAGGCTTTTCTCATGTAACACAATAATGACATTCATTTCCTTCTCACAGTAATTTCACTGAATCTAACGCATAATTCAACTGCTACTAATCACATTTGCCACATTGTTTTATTAATCAGATAAACATTTGAATCACTCGACAACCCAAAAACACCCCCCAAATAAATATAATCAAAACACACACACACACACACACACTATTAATAATGAGCTCATTCTCTATTTTCATGCGTATGCATCTGCGATATTAAAGGCAGGATTCTTCATTGTGTCTGTAAATCTGACATGTAAATCTAAGTTTCTGAGCCGTGACGTCTTAAGACTCCTCCAAATGACACTTATTTTAAATTTGCTGTCATTTCACTTGCTAATTCCTGCTATTAATGCTTTAAAGACAGAAGCATTAGCATAAGCGCTGGAGATCTGTGCGGGGAAATCTGATCAATTCATTATTAACTCGAATGGTTCTTCAGAGAAACGCTTGAACAGATATTCTGGATCCAAATGCTGATTAATACAAATGTGTCACTGATCACAACCAGATATTAATATACAGTCAAAATGATAGTAATCTACTCTAGTAAGAGTACCATAACCTGAGAAAAAACAATATACACTACCTGACAGTGGTCCCCTATCCAAGATTTAGGAGCAGCAAATAATAACTGGACTTCATGTTGATCATTCGGTGTCAGAAGTGTCTCATATGAAAGGTAAAGGCCTCTAGATGAGGCTTATTCGAGCACAATATAATCTGATCATGTCTTGATGTTGAATGATTTGATTAGGACAGTAAGGTCTGACTCTGCTTAGTCTAAAGTCTGCTCACTGAACCTTCAATAATGTCCAGTATAGAATATGTGCTCATGCTGCAGTGGAAACAGAATGAATATTGTGTCTGACTCCATCATGAGCTTGGAGGACTGCATCCATACATCTCTGACATGACTCAAATCACTGATTAATAAAGTCATCTGGAATGGTGAAGAAAGCCTTCTTGCAGGACTCCCAGAGTTCATCAAGAGTCTTTGTGTTCATCTTCAACGCCTCCTCCTCCATCTTACCCCAGACGTGCTCAATAATGTTCATGTCCGGTGACTGGGCTGGCCAATCCTCCTTTACTTTCAGGAGATTTGATGTGGAGGCTGAAGTATGAGAAGGAGCGCTATCCTGCTGGAGAATTGTCCCTCTCCTGTGGTTTGTAATGTAATGGGCAGCACAAATGTCTTGATACCTCAGGCTGTTGATGTTGATCATCCACTCTGCAGATCTCTCACACGCCCCCATACTGAATGAACCCCAAACCATTATCTCTCCTTCACCAAACTTGACTGATTTCTATGAGAATTTTGGTCCATGCTGGTTCCAGTGTTTGTGATGATTGTGATGCAGAACAGATGATTCAGCAGAGAAATCCACCTCCTGACACTTATATTTAGGATGCAGTATAGGCAGATTATGACTTGTTTTAAATAAAAGCTCTTTTAATTTTGACAAATTTCTGAAAACAAGAAATATTCTGTTGAAATTACAGTTTTTTCAATACATTTGACAAGTTTCCTAAACTCTTAACACGGTTAGCACAACATCCGTCTTTGTCGGCTATATAATTAGCACATTTCCTGTTGCTTTGACACAAAATGCTTCCAGGTAACACCAATGTCAAATGCTTGAACTTCTTTTACACATAAGCTCAACCAAGACCAAAACAATGGAATTTCACAGTCACATTTCCATTTTTAAGTCAGAACAGATAATCATGCTCTAAACAGAACTGAATAGGCTGAAGTCAAAGTGATCAGCTGTTCTTATTGTCAATTGAAACACAAATATATTCCCTGTATTTTATTCCATTGCCAATGAGAAACAGCTTATTGCAGTTATGCAAATATATAAATCACAGCGGATTCTCATCTGGGAACCACTCAGGTTTTTCCAATCCCATGATCATACGTTCCAAAAGAGGACTCTTTGGGCTGATCTTGTGTGGGAAAGGAACAAGAGAATTCTTCCCATGAAGCCAGAGAAGATATCAGGTGTGATGTGGATCAGAACATGTGGCCAAATGCAGAAGATTACTTAGTTTTGTTTTATTATTATAATTGCGCTGCTCTTTCTGTGTGTATATCTTGCAGTGATGTCCTTTTGCAAATAAAGTCTGTACTGCAGAAATTCTGTGTCTGTATTTTATTTAATTTTTTTACATAAACTACATTTTATAAAGCTACTCTGGGATGGTCGTTCATTCTTTGTATTGAATTTCTGCAGCTAAAGAAACAGAACGCCTGCATTTACTGAAGCCAACAACACAAAACTGTAGAGAGGCTTCAAACATAAGGGCAGAGCTGACAGAAAATAACGCAGGCTCTGTCATTTCAGCTGATGAGAGGGTTTTCTTGTCAGTGTGTTATGACTGGCTAAATGTTCCTGCAGGAAGAGAACATGTGTTAGAGTTTTGAATAATGATTTGATTTTAAACATGACTGCAGTGTTTTGTTATAGACACAGTGTATTGTGTTACTTTATTACTGTATTTTGAACAGTAGTTTTGGGGATTAGTTTACAGTGTGTGATTTTGAGCATGGAGTTAATCGTTTTGCCAATTGTGTGTTTTAGGTGTGTTGCTGCATTAAGAGTTGAGGAAACTTGTCAAATGTATTGAAAAAACTGTTATAAAACAAGTCAAAATGAAAAATCTGAAATTATGAGCCAAAATTAAGAGATTTTCTTTAAAAACAAGCTAAATAATCTGGCAATAGAGTGAGAAAAATAATCTTACTTCATGAAAACAACATTATTCAGCTGACCCCATTGGCTTTAAATAAAAACTCACCTCATTTTGACCCATTTTTAGGGCCAGACAGAATCTGCGGACATTTCTTGCTATTTCTGCACAGAATTTTGTTAAAAATCTGCAGATTTATGCAGAATGATTTTGGGATTATCATAACTAAAACCTTAATAAATGAATTAAAAAATAATACATTTCTAATATTTACAATGCAAATCCAATTAGATCCACTTTATTTGGTAAACAACGCAAGTCTCTCATATAATATCTCTACTATAAGACAGAACATATTACTGTACAAATTATATTGTAAATATAATTGTAAATAATTCATATGAATATTTTCATATTAGTCAATAATATTACTGAAATTCATTTAAAAACTGAATAAATATAGATTTACACAGTAAATAAACAGAATCAATGATGGGCTGAAAATCTGTGGAACTCTGCACGCGCAGATTCTGTGTGGGCCTAGTTATTATTTCTGAAAACATTCACTCATTTACCTTCGGCTTAGTCCCTTATAAGAGGTTGCCACAGCGGAATGAACCGCCAACTATTCCAGCATATGTTTTACACAACAGATGCCCTTCCAGCTGCAACCCAGTACTGGGAAACACCCACACACACTCAATCAAACACACACACTCATACACTACGGCCAATTTAGTTCATCAATAGCGCATTCCCCTATAGCGCATGTGTTTGGACTGTGGAACCGGAGCACCCGGAGAAAACCCACGCTAACACGGGGAGAACATGCAAACTCCACACAGAAACACCAACTGACCCAGCCAAGGCTCGAACCAGCGACCTTCTTGCTGTGAGACCACAGTGCTAACCACTGAGCCACCATGCTGCTCTTTCTGAAAACAAAACACTTTTTGCTTGTCTAGGAAATGCTTCTTGATGTAATAATTTGTCGTAGAAACAAAGTCTACACACATTTATTTTCCTTCACAAATAAAAGACGGCAGATCTATGTAGTGTGCAGCATGAGCCGGTGAAGTGGGCCGCAGCACATGTTCTGGCTGTGATTTAAGACTCTGACATCTCCAATGCTGATTCCTGACTTTCATTAAGACACGTTCTGCCCTTAATCAAGATCTGGAGCCGCTCGATACTTCATCCAGGACACATTATCAGCACACTGCTAGAGGAGCAATTACCTTTACCCAGACACACTGTTGGGTCATTCTGGCGCAGCAGACTACTCCAAATAAACACACTGATTCATTACGGCCGCTCGCACCAATTCACAGCTCATTTTGCAGAGACGAATCAAGATCAGCGGTTTGATTACGCAACACTGCAGACGTGGTGTTATGATTATAGAGTTAGGGCCCTATGTACACTCACAATAAGGTGGAAGACGTGTTTAGCATGTTTGTTGCTATTTTCAGACCAGCGCAACAGTAATTTTAACATATTGCGTCACGTTGTTTAAACAGTAAACCCATTTTCACCAGTCTGTGGACTCATGTGTGTGCTGGTCTATAAAGGAGGTGTGTTAAGGCGCATTGTTGGAGCGTTGCTATTCTGAGGAGCTGAAATAGACCAACTAAAAGCTGCTCTAAAGTCCAACAGAGTGCGTTCGTTATGCACATATGCAGGTCCAAACGCTTACACACTGCTGAATACACACAGGATGATCAGCAACACACAAATATCTTTACAGATGAAAACAATTAAAGGATTAAAATGATCCAGAAATGATGATCTTCTACATCAATATAAACACCACTGCCTCCATGCCTTCTTCACCTCGAGGGGCTTCATCAGTTTATTCATGACGGTCTGCATCTGTATAATGTTATTATTATCAGCAGTATTATTGATTATCTGCAGATTTAGATCTGTTTTAATAAACACAAGTGTAGATTTGTCCAGCTGTGGGGTTTTGGAGACGTCTGCATCACCATATGGGTCATAAGAACAGGACGTGTGTTTGGATATAACTCAGTGTTTTGACCACACTTCATTATTATTGTTCATTTATTCCTCTGCTGGAGATTAGAGCTGAATTTAGAAATAGTTTTGATCAAATCTTTGTGCTTAACAAAGGAAATTAAATATGTGGGCTAATGGATGTGTTCAGTGGAGTGAGTCTCCACCGTTTCCTTACTCCACCAAAGTAAAGGAGTAAAGAGGAAAAGTAAAGTAAAGAGGCTGAATGGAGGAGGCTGGTTCTTTATCCTCGCGCTGCAGATGCTCTGTTTAACTGTTTTCTCGCTAGTGAAGCGTTCAGTTTTTACACTTACAAAGTCGCCATGTAAATAGCAAATGCACCATGGAGCGACGCAACTGACTCTTAAAGGGAATGAGAGACGAGACTCTGATTGGTTTAAAGCACCTTATGCTCAAAACACAGCCAGAACTCATTAAGAGAATAAGAACAACCCTGTTAGACCATGCGCCACGGCGCAGAGCGGATTTATCCATTCCTAAAATAGCAAAAGTGGATTCAGACACACTCAATGCGTTTGCGACATGAGCTTTAGACTTTGCACTGAGATTATTAAAATAGAGCCCTTTGTGAGAGGTGGGTTGTCAGGTCCATGAAAATTACATAAACAGCTCAACGTTTGCGCTACAAAACATGCTTTTCTTACTTGTATTTTTCTGTTTTGTTTCTTTACCAAATATCTATATCTATTATCAATTACTAAACAAGTACTAAATATTGTCTGGTTTTCAGAAATAATGAGTCAAAATTAGATAAAACAAGCAAAATAATCTGCCAATGGGCTAAGCGAAATAATCCTGAAAACGTACCTCTGTATACATTACTGGAGGGTGTGATGTACGTCCCAGGAGCTACGTTTTTTTTTTTTTTGCAGTTTTTGGGAATCCACAAGAGGCCGCTGTGTACACTTTTTCAGATCTTTTCTCTCGCAAGTGCCATTCACGCCTGCTGTTCTCATGTAAATACACCAAAGGCCGCTGTCGACTGACTGATCGACCAGCCGATTGATCGATCCTCCCACCCCCTTCCCTAAACCCAACCGATAGTGTTTTCAAAAGCACCGATTGACCCAATCACCTCCTTCCCTAAACCCAACTGCAATATATGAAAAAGCAATCCAGAAAAAGAAAAGCCCTCCCTGCTGCCTGATTTTTACCATGTTTTCAAATTTTACCACATTCTCCCCCTGTTATTTGCTTTTTTACTTTTGTTTTTGTTTTATCTGATTTCTAGAATCGCTCTTCACCAGACTCGAACCCTGTCATCGCAGTCAACTTTGCTCAGTGTCCCAAATCTGTCGACATACGTGGCGAGCCACTGGGCGGAAAACAGCAGAAAAGCCATGCTCAGATAGGTAAGTGGTCAGCTGGTAGCACGGAAAGAAACGATGTCACACCGCCCCATAACATCCGTTTTAAAGATGAAATGCAGCCAAAAAAATTGCTTTGAAATCAGATTATTCAGCTTGTTTTAAGGAAAAACTCACTTGATTTTGACTCATTATTTCTGAACACAAGACAATATTTAGTACTTGTCTAAAAAAATGCTTCTTGATTACGGAATTTTCTGATATTTTAACTAGAAACAAGACAAAACCTCTAAGTAAGAAAAGCTTTTGCAGTGTAGTTAGTGAAAACTGGGTTGCCAGATTCATAAAAAAATCCAACTCAAGCTCACAGCAACCTCAAAGTAAAAAATGCTTTTCTTCCTTAGAGTTTTGTCTTGTTTCTAATCCAAATATCTGAAAATTCTCCTTAAAACAAGCAAAAAACAAATCTGCCAATGGGGTTAGCAAAATAATCCTGTTTGTCCTTTGAAATAACATTATTTTCCTTACCTACACTGAAAGAAATGACTTTTTGGTGTAGTCAAATCTAATAAATTTTCTCTCAGAATTATTAAACTGTAATTTTAAGTGTCAGGGATAACTAATTTTCTGAGTAAATATGTTTTAACACTTTTATTGTTTCAGAAAAAAGTGATACATACATACTGTATTAACCAAATACCAATCAAGAAAAAAAGAAAAGAAAAAAAATGTCATGCAAGGAAAATAATACATAAACAAATAAATAGAAAATAAAAAAATCCCTAAAATAAGATTAAATAATAATAAAAATAAAAAGGGCAATTTTGTAAAAATTAAATAAAATAAATAAATAAATACCATTAAGACATTGACATTTCAACACATACATTCTAATGAAAGTGAAACTATATTAAAGCTAGTCATTATAAACATTAACACAGTCACATTGTTAGGGATAACGGTCAGTCCACTCTTATTTAAAAAATGAAGGAACAAGTCCAAATCTTGTAGAATATGTGCATGTTTTGTTTAATTGAGTAAGTCAACCTTTCCATTGCGATACACGAAGACATTTCCTTTATCCAGAGTGACAAAGATGCACCATCAATACTTTTCCAGTGAATGGCAATCAGGCGCCTCGCATGCAATAGGCACAGAGTTATAAACTTCTGTTCATATGGCTTCAGTGATAAGGCAGGTGGGAAAAGACCAAGAATACAGATTTTAGGGCAGACAGGGATTTCTTTACCAATAGTTTTAGAGGTTTCTTCAATTATTTCTTTCCAAAGGAATTGCAAGTGCTCACATTGCCAAACACAATGGAACAGAGTGCCCTTGTAAGTCAAACATTTTCCACAAATGTCCAAAATATTTCTATTAAATGTAACATTTCTGGTGTTATATATGTTCTCATTATCTAATTATATTGGATTAGTTTAAAACAGGTATTGATTGATAATGTTTGAGTTTGAACACAACTTTCTTCCCACTCATTTTCTGTATTATCCATTTGAAAGTCATCAAGCCAGTCTTTTATGATTTGTAGATTCTTTGGAAGCAGTAACAAATTTGCTCTATAGTGCAGAAATGTAGTATTTAGCACTGGGATCTTTAACTGCAATTTCTTTTTTTATATTCTGGGAGGGGCATAAAAGTAATAAATGTTCGTCCAATTAAAAATTTGTCCGGCCGACATTTCCCATAATTCTGATAAGTAGCCCAAACTGTCAGTCAACAGATGTAGATTTGTACATGTACGCATGTTCACCTGCACGAGAGAGAGAGAGAGAGAGAGAGAGAGAGAAAGAGAGAGAGAGAGAGAGAGAGAGAGAGAGAGAGAGAGAGAGAGAGAGAGTGAGAGAGAGAGAGAGAGAGAGAGAGAGAGAGAGAGAGAGAGAGAGAGAGAGAGAGAGAGAGAGAGAGAGAAAGAGAGAGAGAGAGAGAGAGAGAGAGAGAGAGAGAGAGAGAGAGAGAGAGAGAGAGAGAGTGAGAGAGAGAGAAAGAGAGAGAGAGCAAAACAAATGCTGAATCAAAACTTTTTAAAATCCTGAATCAACATTGGAGTTACTTTTGTTGTTACTTTCTAATCTACTTAGGGTCGGGCACTGATATGAATGAGTTTTAGATCTTATAAAATTACAGATCTGACTTGAGTAAATATTTAATATTTGCACAATTACTTCATGTAATAAATGAAATGAGTGGAATTTACTAGTAATATTTCCATATTTTCTAATCGTCGTAAACATAGTAATATTAAGCAAATGTTAATGATGGATGTGTCGCGATGTATATGTAGCTCCCAGCATGCTTTGCATGGGATTGAATTGAGAGGGAATAATTTGTAAATAAAAGCAATTATAGATGTTTAAATTTGAGAGAAAGACTTGTTAGAGTTCAATCTTCATTAGTCTGAAGATTAAGAAGTAGTTTTGCGCAAGTTAAGAAGTTAAGTAGTTTTGTTTTTGTCACCACCTTCCAGAGGAGCACTCGCGTCTGGGCATTTTTATTATCAGCATTAATGTTTGAGGCTTCACTCAGAGAGCCATAGCTGTGCTAACACAAGCTCTGAGATCAGTAAGCATTTTAACAGTTAATTTTAAAGTAAAAGTCCTGAGTTCAATTTACTCAAAATAAAGTAAGATAATTCATGTCATGTGGAAATGCATGTCCTTAATTAAACCAGGTTACACCAAATGTACTAATTAGATTATTAGACTAACTAATACGGCTATTTAAATTGATAAGAGCAATGTTCCTTCTGCTAAAACAAGAACTGGACATTACTTGGTTCATTTAAGTGAGGTTTATTAATAAACTAATTTCGGGAGGATCACGTGCTTATGATTTATCGCAGCTGGTCTCGTATTAAGCTAATCAGTATCATCCAATCATATGAGCCATAAGCAACTATAAATAACCACAGTTTTCAGTCCACTTTATCTTCGTTTGGAAGAAACCCCCCCTTCCTCCCCATTCTCCTCCTTCACTATAGATCGGGCGGCACGGAGGCCCAGTGGTTAGCACTGTTAGCGCCACAGCAAGAACACTGCCAGCCCTGGTCCTGCCAGGTCGGTAGGTGTTTCTGTGAGGAGTTTGTATGTTCTCCCCATGTCCGCGTGGGTTTTCCCCGGGTTCTCCGGTTTCCTCCCACCATCCAAATATATACACCATGCATAACAATCAAGCATTTGTCTGGCCCCCTTTTTTCCTCACGTGTTCCCTTAGCTACTGCAGACGGGGAGTTCTGAGATCCACCGAGCTCAGGCTCCCCTCTCGCTCTGCAAACCGGAGGAAGCCCCGGGCTCGAGGATCCCTTGAGCTCGGGGCTCTCTCCCGGGACAGCATGCCAAACAAGCTTTAGATGAATCATCAGCTAAGTGTGAACTCTTGAAATGGATATAAACTCAAAAATAATCAAGTAACTTTTACTTCATTCATCTAGGATTGTTAGGGTAAACATGAAGTAAATTTGACATGTTATTGACAAGTTAATTGTACCTGATATAAGACAGTAAAATTTACTTGAAATTTGTTCGTGCACATTGTTACGAGGATTTTGAAGAAGTTTTCTTCAGTGTATATATGACTGATGAACTGCACATTCACCAGCGGCCTCATGTCAATATACTGTACTGAGCTGCAGTCACTACAGTGCAGTTGCTAAGGTGTCGCTTGTGTTGATCAGTAGCGGAGCAGATGAGCGGCTGGTTTGCGCTGCAGTGTGTGTAGAGCTGAGCGCAGGGTCTGACGGATGCTTCTCCCCTCTGCTTTTCTCCACAGATGAAGATGAGGGAATAATGAGAGCCGATAGTGAATCACAGCAGTAATGAATGTGTTCCCGCTCTGCCGGCCTTCATCAGCGCAACAATTCATCTCAGAGGAGAACCAGCTTCTGACCCGCGGCAAACTCACAGCACTGAACACACACCTCAGAGTCACTGAACACACACCTGAGAGTCCAGCACACACACACACCGAAATCAGCAAATCAAGATATCTGCTCTCCAGTGCCGAGCCGGAGGAGAAAACACACAGATCTGGAGAAACAATGGGGCTGATGCTGGAGCTCAACTGATACAGAGAGTGCAGAAACACACACGCATGCACACACGCACGCACACACACACTTGGTCTTGTTTTAAAGTACAAGTACCCTGTCTTCATCTGAAATAAAGATACACTTACAAAAAAATCAAAATGACTGAAGATATTAGGTCTATATTAGGCTTATTTTATCTATAATGGTGGGAGGAAACCGGGGAACTCAGGGGAAACCCACACGGACACGGGGAGAACATGCAAACTCCGCATAGAAATACCAGATGGCCCAGCGAGGACCCGACGCCATTGGTATTCTTGCTGTGAGGCAACATTGCTAGTCACTGGGTCACCGTGCCGCCCATTCTGGATAAAGGTGGAAGAAGGGGAGGAGGAGGGTTTCTTCCAGATGAAGATAGTTGTAGAGAGGAAATGAGAATATATATAGTGACTTGGGATCCTTTGATTGGAGGATCACGATTAGCTAATAAGGGCCAGTTAGGTTAATCATGAGCACATGCTCCTCTAGAAATTAGTTTAATATTAAACTTCACTTAGATTTAGGTCGTGATGTCAGCTGACCAAAATTCAATGTATAATCAGTGTCTAAGGACGATCTTATTTTGATGTGCGAAAATGACATCAGATGACGTTGATTTTAGGTTGATTTTAGGTTGTGTTGGAAAGTGACCAAAATCCACCGTTGAGCCAACATCTTAAATCAACGTTATATTGACGACAAATACTAACATTTATTCATCAGGTATGGCAACCAAAATACAACATCTGATAGACATCACAGTGGTAACGTCCACACAACGTCAAGCTGTAACATCATTAGACGTCTGGTTGATTTCCAAACATCCAAACAAAACGCAATGTCCCAACGATGTTGACGTCTTATGCCTGCTGGGTGTTTAAGGCCATTTCTGTCATCATACAGTAAACTTCTTTGCTTCTTTTAATGCTTCAGTTTGCTGCATTTATAAATCTGTCATGTCTTGAGGTAGCTCATTATGATGTGATTTACCTTCTGTGTGTGATTTGATTGGACAGGAATCCCAGAACTGATTTTTCTAATCCCCATAGACAAGAGAAAATAAAGCAGTGACTGCAGGCTGAAGGACAGTAGTGGAGTAAAAGAACTGATACTGCAGTAAACATGTGCTCAAGGGACTCAAGTAAAAGTACACATTTATAAAATAATTTAAAGTAAATAAGAATTCCTAATAAAAACTACTCGATTACAGTCATTTGAGTATCTGTAATTAGTTACTTTAGTTTACACCACTGGATTTACCACTTCATTACTGCCAATCAGTCTTCTTTGTAAAATGTTGAAACATATACAGTAAATATACCAAAAAGCACTATAACGGTTTTGTTGGCCTAAGACTTGCACACTATATAATCAATCAGTCTCTTTATTAAAAAACAAACAGAAAGTATAGAAAATATGCACAAAAGCAAGAACAGCTCAACATTTCGTCTTCATGCTAAAGTCTGTGTTTAACATGGCTAGGCTTAGACTGTGAAATCTTTTTTTTTCTGTCCAGGTGATCTCATACAGCCTTAATAAGATTTAGGTCTGGACTTTGTGTAGGCCATTTCATGACTGTCTGTTTCATCACCTGATTTCCTTCTCCAAATAATATTTCTCTGCATTTAGCGGATCGTTATCATGCTGAAAATGAAAACTATGATCACTGAAGTCTTTTCCAGAAGGAATGGCATAATGGATTTAACCCTATTTGTACATTTCAAAGCAGGACAACAGTCCCTCTCCAACATTGTCTTTTACAATTAAATGTCCTAATTAAACCAAAATAATTTAAACTCTTATCCTAACAAAACATACATCAATTGACAGATTATTTATTTATTTATTTATTTATTTATTTATTTATTTATTTATTTATTTATTTATTCAAAGGTGCAGTATGTAAGTTTGAGGCACAGCTGTCAAACTAGGTAATGCACTCCTGGATCAAAACGAATGCAAACGCAGGTTGCCAGATTGACGACATCAACAGAAATGTGCCTGACTATTGAGCCTAAAGGCTGATTTAAGCCTGAATAAAACCGTGTTCTCTATTAAAGCAACGAGCAAAGTAAAGTAAAGTATTTATTTTTAATGATATTAATAATTAAAATAATAGATGATATGAAAATACTTTTGACCACACATATAACAATTCAACTATTGTGAATGCATAATCCCGCCAACTGGTCTATCTGAAGAAAAAGTCTGAAATTGGATGATCTAGAGCACCGTTACACATCGTGTTCACAAGACTTTGTTTTCTCGTAAAATAGTTTTGTATTGACATTTAGCCTGAGAGTAAAGTCAGATTAGAGACATAATAATGTTTGTAGTCTGACCTACAGTAACATGTGAAATAGCTAATTAGAGAATGCTGTAGGTCAGAACACACCAAATACTAAAAACTGGTGATCCCCGATTGTCCAGGTATAATTCGCACACTGATTATACAGCTTGCCATTTGGCTGGAGTGCAGTGAGTGCACTATTCTGTGCTTCTGAATGGCTGTATTTACATGCCTGTCGTGTTTCGCCTGCTGCAAACAGCCAAATTGCTCATCCCTGCAAATCTGGTCACGTACAGTAGCGTGTTGTTAGGACACAGGGTTACAATGTAACCTGCTCTCCTAATGTTTACGCTTGTAACATTTATATTAATAACCTCATGTGGAACTCTGAATCTGCATCTCATTTCAGACTCTGCTACTGTCCACCGGAAGTCGCATTTTGGCTGCAGACACATGCATTGAGAGCCTTCCTGACTGAACGAATGAATAAAATACGCTGTTTTCCACCATCTGGCAACCCGGGGTGCTGGTTAAAGACAGCCGTTCCAGCACGTGACGCACATGTTCAAAGCAGAATATCTGACTTCAGCATTGTTCTTCAGATAAACAAGAATGTTCACTGAGCATGTTTCTGAATATCTGCAGACATGGTGTTTTTATGCTTTAGAAGAGTCAGAAATGGACATACAGCACCTTTAAAGGGTCACATATATCCATTCCACCATAAGTAAAACAACAGATTCAACGTTGGCTGAAAACTTCTTGCACAGTACTGTATGTTTGTCTATTTGCTCACATCTCAGACACTTTCACTGCTTGAATGTTGTTGCTAAATATGATTGTCTTTTTTACATTTACTTATATTTATGCAAGGAAAAATGAACCGATTTTATCTAAAAACTTGTCAATTATCATTTTTAATTGAAACTCATTAATATGCGCAGATTAAACGTGCTAATTAAATTTTATAATATGCTGCATTTAAATAACATTCACCAACAATATGTTTAATTCAAACACTAAATGCACTAATTAACTTCGTATCATGATGCATTTAAATAACATTCATCATTAATATGGGAGAATTTAGAAGCGAAATGAAGTAAAACAATTATTTCTGCATTAATTATGCATGATGTGGTGACACTAACAGCCGGTGTGTTTGTTTTAGGAGAATAATCTGATTTACATAACGGCCTTTATCATTCTCCCTTAAGTGCTTGGTTTCTTTCAGTGATTGTTTGGGAATCGTTCACTAATGACCGCGTTTTGCATTCGTTTTATTATTCATCATTTATGTTTCACTGCAGTTTAATTCCATTAGAAATTTCGGGAGTGATTAGGACTCGATATCTGAGGAGACGGGACCAAGGATTAAAGCATTTGCTTTAATTTATCATGATAAAAGCGATGCTAAAAAAAAAAGACAAAAGTGACTCCATTTATGCCTTAATGCATGTTCCCGGTCATACTCTGAATGATTCATTAGCGTCCGCTATATTACAGGAGGAAAAAACAACATAATGCACTCTTTCATTAAATTAAACTTTCATTACATCTCTGAAATCACTTTCCTTAGTGATGTAATCCTGGCCAAATGCAATATTAATCTACAATATTCATCATGCAATAAACTGCTGACTCACAACACAAGCAGGAGTGTGCTTCCCAAACAATGACGCACACTCAAGAAATGGTTATGTTTTAGCTGCTTTATTAAACTACTTACTTAAATAGACACAATTATTAAGATTTTTTAGACAACTTATTGAATTAATCCATGTAAATATGTCTTCATTTAATATAAATAACTTAAAGATATCTCTCTCACATGTCATTTGATTTCAACACACAATATATACAGCTGCTCCATAAATATTTGGACATCAACACAATTGCTATATGTTTTGCTCTATACACCAACACAATGGATTTGAAATGACAGATATGCTTTAACTGCAGACTGTCAGCTTTCATTTATGGGTATTTACGTCCAAATCAGGGTAACGCTGTAGGAATTACAGCAGTTTACCTCCCACTTGTGCCTCCCACTTGTTAAGGGACCAAAAGTAATTGGAAAATTGGCTTCTCAGCTGTTCCATGGCCAGCTGTGTGTTATTCCTTCATTATCCCAATTACAATGAGCAGATAAAAGCTCTAGAGTTCATCTCAAGTGTGCTATTAGCATCTGTTACTGTCAACTCTCAAGATGAGATCCATAGAGCTGACACTATCAATCAAGCAAGCCATCATAAGGCTGAAAAAACAAAACAAACCCATCAGAGAGATAGCAGAAGCCTCAGGTGTGGCCAAAACAACTGTGTGAAACATTTTAAAACAAAAGAAATGCACCAGTGAGCTCAGCAACACCAAAATCTGGAAGACCACGGACACAACTATGGTGGACGACTGAAGAACTCTCTCCCTGGTGAAGAAAACATCCTTCACAACAGTTGACCAGATCAAGAACCCTCTCCAGGAGGCAGGTGTGTGTGTGTCAGAGTCAGCAATCAAGAGAAGACTACACGAGAGTGAATACAGAGTGTTCACCACAAGATGTAAACCATTGGTGAGCTTCAATAACAGGAAATGCAGATTAGAGTTCTAGAAAAGCCTTCACAGTGCTGGAACAACATCCTGTGGACAGATGAGATCAAGATTAACAGAGTGATAGGAGGAGAAGAGTATGGAGAAGGAGAGGAACTGCTCATGACCCTAAGCAGTGAAGTTTGGTGGTAGTAGTGTCATGGCATGGACACGTATGGCTGTCAATGGAACTGGTTCTCTTGTATTTATTGATGATGCGATGCTGACTAAAGCAGCAGGATCAATTCTAAAGTGTTTCAGGCAATATCTTCTGCTCATATTCAGCCAAATGCTTCAGAACTCATTGGACGGCGCTTCACAGTGCAGATGGAGATTGACCCAAAGCATACTGCAAAAGCAACCAAAGAGATTTTGAAGGGAAAGAAGTGGAGTGTTGTGCAATGGCCAAGTCAATCACCTGACCTGAATCTGATTGAGCATGCATTTCACTTGCTGAAGACAAAACTGAAGGGGAAATGCCCCAAGAACAAGCAGGAACTGAAGACACTTGCTGTAGAGGCCTGGCAGAGCACCAGCAGGAATGAAACCCAGTGTCTGCTGATGTCTCTGTGTTCCAGACGTCAGGCTGTAATTGACTGTAAAGGATTTGCAATCAAGTATTCAAATGTGAAAGTTTGATTTATGATTATTATTCTGTCCAATTACTTTTGGTCCCTTAACAAGTGGGAGGCACATATGCAAACTGTTGTAATTCCTACAGCGTTCCCCTGATGTGGATGTAAATACCCTCAAATGAAAGCTGACAGTCTGCAGTTAAAGCAGAGCTTATTTGGTTCATTTCTAATCTGTTGTGTTGCTGTATAGAGCCAAACATGTAGGAATTGTGTCCGAGTCCAACCATATTTGGACCTGACTGTATATATAGTAAAGTAAATATATATTTCACAGCATTGCAGTAAAGTACAAAATTAAGTGACCTGGACTCTGTGGAGATATTTGGAGAGATTAATGATACCTGCAATTAAAAAGACAGCAGTTCTGAAGGATTTCTGGGCGCTGAGGGAGTATGGCAGAAAAATAACAGCAGCAAAAATAGAGGATGAACAGACTCAAACACGACCTCTGCCAAACACCAAATAAAGAGCTCAGATACACACTGTCCTCGCCTCGTCTGCGTGTGTGTGTGTGTATGAGACACTGGCATGTTCTGACATTTACAGCTCTGAAAACAAGAAACATGCCATTTATAAACTTTCTCTTTGCATGAAAGCTGAAAACAACATGACAGGACATTCACAACACCGCAGACTCACAGATCTACAGCTCAGTTTAACCTCCAACATCTGAAGAGATGCCAGAAACGCTTTCTGGGGTGTTTTTCACCAAACAATGATGTAACTCACGGCTGAATTACCATAGTACATAATGTACAACAAAACAAAACTGCTGAAATGTAGACAGCGCCCTCTAGTGGATTCGTCATCTAAAATGTACAATAAATTGCAACCTAAGCAATGAATTTTAGCTCAGCAAAAATGTAGACAGCGCCCTCTAGTGGATTTGCCATTAGTAATGTACAACAAAAGCCCCCTAAATAATGAAACAGGAAAAACGTTATTTATAAACACATCAGCATCACAGTTTCACGGCTCAGTATCATAAGTACATAAAGTACAACAAAACTAACCCTATGTTACATATTTCAGATTCGTATTTCAAATGCAGACAGCACCCTCTAGTGGATTTCTCATCTGAAATGTACAACAAAACACAATAAATAATAAATTTCAGAGTCACAAAAATACTAAAATGTAAACAACACCCTCTAGTGGAGACATTACCTGAGAGTTCAACAAAACATAACCTATGTATTTAATTTCACTAAAGTGTAGACAGCACCCTCTAGTGGATTTGCCATCAGAAATGTACAACAAAAGTACCCTGAATAAAGAAACAGGAAAAATGTTATTTATAAACAAAGCAGAATCACAGATCTATGGCTCAGTTTAACCTCCAACATCTGAAGAGACGACAGAAACACTTTCCAGAAAATAAAAAGTCTATCTGGGGTGTTTTTAACCAAACAATAACATAACTCGCTGCTGAATTACCACAGTACATAGCTTACAACCTATGTTACGTATTTCAGATTCACAAAAATGTAGACAGCACCCCCTAGTGGATTTCTCCTCTGAAATGTACAACAAAACACACAATAAATAATGCATTTAAGATTCACAAAAGTACTAAAAAGTAGACAGCGCCCTCTAGTGGATTTGTCATCTTTAATGTACAATAAATTGTAATCTAAGTAACGAATTTCAGATTAGCAAAAATGTAGACAGCGCCCTCTAGCAGACATGTCACCTGAAAGTACAACAATACGTAGCCTAAGTAACACATTTCAGATTCACAAAAAACTCAAATGTAGTGGCGCCCTCTACTGGATTTGTCATCAGAAATGTACAACAAAACATACCCTAAATAACGAAACTAGAAACATGCCATTTATACGTTTTCCATTCGCATGAAAGCTGAAAACAACATGACAGGACATTCACAACACAGCAGGTTCACAGATTTACGGCTTAGTTTAACCTCCAACATCTGAAGAGATGCCAGAAACGCTTTCTGGGGTGTTTTTCACCAATCAATGACATAACCCACGGCTGAAATACCACAGTACATAATGTACAACAAAACTAAACCTATGTTACGTATTTCAGATTCGGATTTCAAATGCAGAGAGTGCTCTCTAGTAGATTTCTCATCTGAAATGTACAACAAAACACAATAAATAATGCATTTCAGAGTCACAAAAATACAAAAAATAGACAGCGCCCTCTTGTGGATTTGTCATCTAAAATGTACAATAAATTTTAACCTAAGTAACAAATTTCAAATTAGCAAAAATGTAAACAACGCCCTCTAGTGGACGTGTAACCTGAAAGTACAACAAAAAGTTCCCCAAGTAATTTATTTAATTTCACAAAAATTTAGACAGCGCCCTCTTGTGGATTTATCACTGCAAATGTACAACAAAACGTACCCTAAATAACGAAACAAGAAAAATGACATTTATAAACTTTCCCTTCGCATGAAAGCTTAAAACAACACAACACAGCAGACTGACAGATCCACAGCTCAGTTTAGCCTCCAACATCTAAAGCGACAACAGAAAATAAATTAAATGAAGCTTTACAGAAAATAAAAACAGTCTTCCTGGGGTGTTTTTTACCAAACTCACAGCTGAATTACCATAGTATATAACAATGAAACCGATGTAACGTATTTCAGATTTGCATAAATGTAGACAGCACCCTCTAGTGGATATTTCATATGAAACTTACAATGAAACAAAACCTATAAAATATATTTAAATCCGCTAAAATGTAGACAGCTCCCTCTAGTGGATTTGTTGTCTGAAATGTACAACAAAACGTACTCTAAGTAACATATTTCAGATTCGCCTAAATGTAGACAGCGCCCGGGTAGTAGATTCGTTGTCTAAAATCTACAACAAAACACACAATAAATAATGTATTTCATATACACAAAATTACTAAAATGTAGGCAGCGCCCTCTAGTGGATTTGTCATCAGAAATGTACAACAAAATGTTCCCTATATAAGGAAACAAGACAACAACTTCTGTACAAAGGTAACAACTTCTGTAGATAAAAATCCTTTAAAAAGCTTTTTATATAAAAATATTTTACAACTATTTTATATTTGACATGTTTTACATTTTTTTAAAATTTATAATTTATACATTTTACTCAAATATGTGTTGCAAGATACCAAAATACATGTTTATTTTAAAAAGACAACAATAAAATTATGAAGAACAATTGTATGAATGTTTGACACAAAATATATAGAAGGTGTTGTCTACATCTTTAAAAATTTAAACACATAGGTTTAATCCACAATAGGTCACTGTCTACATTTTTTTTTTTTTTTTGCGAATGTGAAATTCATTAGTTGGGTTACGTTTTACTATAGTAGATTTATCGGCTAAAATATACAACAGAACACACAATAAATAATGTATTTCAGATTCACAAAATACAAAAAATTTTACAAAAAAAATACTCTAATAATGTATTTAAATTTGCAAAAAAGAGGGCCCCCTCTAGTGGATTTGTTAACTGAAACTTACCACAAATTGCAACTTACATAACCTAATTCAGATTGGCAAAAATGTAGACAGTTGTCTCTAATATATGTGTGATCTGAAAGTACATAACGAACCCTAAGTAACAAATTTCCGATTCACAAATATGTAGACAGCGCCCTCTAGTGGATTTGTCATCGGAACTGTACAACAAAATGTAACCTGAATTAAGCATTCAAATTCCTGAAAATCTAGACAGCGCCCTCTAGTGGATTTGACATCTGAAAGTACAACAAAACACACAATAAGTAGCGCATTTCAGATTCACAAAAATACAAATATGTAGACAGCGCCATCTAGTGAATTTGCCATCTGAAATATGCTTGTAAAGCTAACAATAACTGAACAACAACTGAAAGGTGAAATCAGATCCACGGCTCAGTTTAACCTGACATCTGAAGAAATGCCAGAAAGGCTTTCTGGGGTGTTTATTTCACCAAATGATGCAACACGTGGCTGAATTACCGTACTCAACAAAACAATTATATTCAAACACCCTCTAGTAGATTTGTCATCTAAAATGTACGATAAATTGTAACCCAAGTAACAAAATTCAGATTAGCAAAAATGTAAACAATGCCCTCTAGTGGACACATCACCTGGAAGTTTAACAAAACGTTCCCTAAATAAGATATTTCAGATTCACAAAAACAAAAAACAAAAATGTTGACAGCGCCCTCTAGTGGATTTGTCATCTGAAACGTACCAAAAAAAATACCCCAATAAAGTATTTAAATTCACAAAAATGTATACAGTGCCCTCTAGTGGATTTGTCATCTGAAATGTACACCAAAATGTACCTTAAGAAATGTATTTTTAAAAAAAAAGTAAAAATTGACAGCGCCCTTGTGGATTTGTCACCTGGACCTTACCACAAATTGTAACCTTTGTAACCTATTTCAGACTGGCAAATATGCAGACAGCACCCTCTAGTGGATCGGTCATCAGAATTGTACAACAAAATGTTCCCATAATAATGTATTTAAATTTGTGAAAATGTAGACAGCGCCCTCTAGTGGATTTAATATCTGTACTATGTATTTCAAAATGTACCCTAAGTAATGTATTTCAGATTTACAACAATACAAAAACGTAGACAGCGTCCTCTAGTGGATTTGTCATGTGAAATGAACAATGAATTGTAACCTATGTAACATTTCAGATTCGCAAAAACGTAGACAGCGCCCTCTAGTGGATTTGTCATGTGAAATGAACAACGAATTGTATCCTATGTAACATATTTCAGATTCGCAAAACGTAGACAGCGCCCTCTAGTGGATTTGTCATTTGAAATGTGCTTGTAGAGCTAAAACAAACAACTGAAAGGTGAAATCACATCATTGACCCTCTTTAACCAAAAGCTCAAAGCTGTATCACAGAGCTGAAGAAAAGTGTTTTTTTTGTCACCACCGCTGATGAAGAGCCGAAACCCAACTGAGCAAAGCATCCTGGGAAATCACTTCTAAATTCCCTGTAATAAGCGATCCATAACCCAGAGAAGCCTGGATGAGCAGCACAGAGCCTGAGACTGCACATCTCCTCAATCCAGAACACTCAGAGTGAGAGAGATTTTGTATACAGTACTGTGCAATAGTCTTAGACACCCAGTTACATTTGTTGTTTTAGTAAGGGTATAATGACATTGTATATTACTTCTCATTCTCTTTATTAATATACAAGCAGAAAATACAGGCTCTAGCTGCATTTTTTGAGTCTAATTGTTTAAGACATATGAAAGAAAGAGTTGGAGAAAGATGGATGAATGAATAAAAAAATACTGGAGTTTCTGTCTTGGTTTGATCTGTCGGCCAGAGCTGTTGTCAATATTGCCTGAACTGATGTGAAAAGTACAGACATGTTTTAATCCGTCATGTAATTCCTACTAGAAAGCACTTCATTTGTAATAGTTGTATTTTTCAGTATGATAATGATCCCAATCACACTGCTAATGTAATGAAATCATACTTATAGAGAAAAAGCAGCTGATGAAACAGACTGTAATGAAGTGGCCTACACAGAGTCCAGACCTGAATATGATATACAGTCTTTTTAAGCAATATTATAGGCAGTGTGAGATTCACCTGGAGTGAAAAAGAAAGATAGAAGACGTTAAATCTAAGATAGAAGTCTTAGAAATGCTGAAAGATGCTTGATATTAAATAGCACAAAGTTTCAGAAAGGACTCAACAAAAAGTGTTGCTCGGTGCTAAACAGCCGCGTTAAACACAGGCTTTTAATGCTAGTCTTTTTATTCCAAAAGTAATTTTGTTTTGAATATTGTCTACATGGGTGACACAGTGGCCCAGTAGGTAGTGCTGTTGCCTCACAGCAAGAAGGTCACTGGTTCAAGCCTCGGTTGGGTCAGTTGGCGTTTCTGTGTGGATGTTGCGCTATTATTATTATTATTATTAATATTATTATTGTAATTATTATTATTATAATCATCAATATTATTATTGTTGTTGTTATAATTGTAGTTGTTGTTATTGTTATTATTATTGTTGTTGTTGTTATTATTATTATTATTATTACTACTATTATCATCATCATCATCATCATCATCAATATTTATCAAATATAGATGTTGCATGTTCTCCCCGTGTTGGTGTGGGTTTCCTCAGGGTGCTCCGGTTTCCCCACAGTCCAAACACATGCGGTACAGGTGAACTGGGTAGGCTAAATTGTCTGTAGCGTATGAGTGTGAATGAGAGTGTTTGGATGTTTCCCAGTGATGGGTTGTGGCTAGAAGGGCATCCGCTGCATAAAACATGTGCTGGATAAGTTGGCAGTTCATTCCGCTGTGGCGACCCCAGATTAATAAGCTGAGAAGAAAATGAATGAATGAATGAATGAATATTTAAATGCAATGAATTCGCTGATTTTAATAAGAATGAATTTCAAAAAGAGTTTTGGTAACACTTTATTTTGATGGTCCATTTGAGTATTAGTAGACTGTCTGCTTATTATCTGCTGATTCTGCTCCTTCAACAGACATTTAACTGATATAAGAAACTCTGCAAGTACATGTCAACTTACACTAACCCTAACAGTCTACTTATAATCTAATGAGAATCAGTTGGCATGTAGATGCGGTGTAACTTAATTCAACAAACAGACCATCACAATAAAGTTTTAGCTGCTACATATTTCATAATTGTCAACTTGAAACTGAAGATAATCAATAAATATGATTATGATGAACAAGGAATAAAAAGCAATAAGACATATTTTTAGATTCAGTTCTATTATTAGGTTAGGTGATTAATTAAACGCAAATGAGCAACAGTGATTTATAGATAAAAAAACAGTATCAATATAGTGAGAGATTAATATTCATAATAATGATTAAAAGAATTGCGTACCATTTATAAAGAATAATAAGAGCTACAATAAAAAATATTAATTAAATAATGAGAAATAACCCACCAAACTTTAATATTATATTTAATATTATATATATAATACTCAATGCAAACCTTTAACGATGATTTATAACAAAAATAAACTCACCTACAATGACCATGCAATATATATATTTATATATATATACTTAATTCTAAATATATTTCTAATGATCACACAGACATATCACCCTGCAGCCCAAGGAGGGTTATTCACTGAGGCTAAGCAGGGTTGAGCCTGGTCAGTACCTGTATGGGAGACCACATGGGAAAACTAGCTGTTGGAAGTGGTGTTAGTGAGGCCATCAGGGGGCGCTCAACCTGCGGTCTGTGTGAGTCCTAATGCCCCAGTATAGTGAAGGGGAGACTATACTGTCAGTGTGCGCCGTCTTTCGGATGAGAAGTTAAACTGAGGTCCTGACTCTCTGTGCTCATTAATAATCCCATGGCACTTCTCATAAAGAGTAGGGGTGTAATCCTGGTGTCCTGGCCAAAACCCTCCATCAACCGTTACCCATCATGGCCTCCTAATCATCCTCATCCACTGATTTGGCTCTATCACTGTCTCTCCACTCCTCCTATAGCTGGTGTGTGGTGAAGCACTGGCGCTGTTGTCCTGTGGCAGCCAGAGCATCATCCAAGTGCAGCCGCACACTGGTGGTGGTGTGGAGAGACCCCCACTCCTCATGATTGTGAAGCTATTTTGGTGTATGGCCATACATGATAAATGCGCTATATAAATACACATTACATTACATATTATCATATATTATATTTAAAACTGGGGGCGACACGGTGGCGCAGTAGGTGGTGCTGTTGCCTCACAGCAAGAAAGTCGCTGGCTCAAGCCTCTACTAGGTCAGTTGGTATTTCTGTGTGGAGTTTGCATGTTCTCATCGTGTTGGTGTGGGTTTCCTCTGGGTGCTCCGGTTTTCCTCACAAAACCCCACCAAACACATGCGGTACAGGTGAATTGAGTAGGCTAAATTATCTGTACTGTATGAGTGTGAATGAGTGTGTATGGATGTTTCCCAGTGATGAGTTGCGGCTGGAAGGGCATCCACTGAGTAAAACAAATGCTGGATAAGTTGGCGGTTCATTCCACTGTGGTGACCCCAGATTAAAGGGACTAAGCCGAAAAGAAAATGAATGAATGAATGAATGAATGAATGAATGAATGAATGAATGAATATTTAAAATAGTCTATATTTTTAACAAAAATATAACAACAATAATGATGATGATAACAACAACAACAAAAATAATAACAATTATAATAATATTGATGATGATGATGATGATAATAATAACAACAATAACAATAATAAGAAGAAGAACAACAACAACAAAAATAATAACAATTATAATAATACTGATGATGATGATAATAATAACAACAACAACAACAACAACAACAACAACAACAACAACAATAATAATAATAATAATGATGATGATGACAATAATAACAACAACAACAACAACAATAACAACAACAATAATAAAGTGTTAAACTTTTGAACTACATAAATCAAAATCAAATTAAATTTATTGATGCTAATAATAGACAAACAAAAAATCCAAAATAATATCAAAATCAACTGAAAACAGAGAAACAAACCCAACTTTAAAATGCACAAAGCAAACTTTAAAAGGAATATAGACATACATAAAATAAAATTATATTACTACGACTACTACTACTACTACTAATAACAAAGCAGACCTACACTCAATGTCCAAAGCAGGAATAATTTCAATGCTAAATATCATCCAAGGCTACAGTGAGCTAAAAATATCAGCGCTGGCAGCGTCCTTCATTTACACTGAACCCCAGGGACCAATCTAACATTTCTACAGAGGATTCTCCAGATAATGAAAAACACACCGCAAGGATACGGCAAGGCCAGAGTACAGCACGCATGTTTAAAACAGCAGCGGCGCGCACACTTCACATCGCATATTCATCACTCGTTTACAGGCACTTACTGTGTTTCAAACTACTCACTGATTCAAATAATCTATTCAGAGCGAGTCTCTAGTTAACAACTCACTGATTCAAATGATTCATTCACAGCAAGCCTCCAGTTAATGACTCACTGATTCAAGGGATTCATTCACAGCGCGTGTCCAGTTATTGACTCACTGATTCAAATAATCTATTCAGAGTGAGTCTCCAGTTAACAACTCACTGATTCAAATGATCTGCTAAGCACGAGTCTCCTGTTAGTGACTCAGAGTGAATTCAGAGTGAATATCCACTTAACAAATCACTGATTCAAATAATCAATTCAAAGCAAGTCTCCAGTTCACAACTCACTGATTGAAATGGTCCGCTAAGAGCGAGTCTCCAGTTAAAGACTAAATGATTTAAATGATTTATTTAAAGCAAGTGTCCAGTTAATGACTCAATGATTCAAATAATCTATTTAGAGTGAGTTTCCAGTTGATAACTCATTGATTTAAATGATTCATTCATAGTGAATCTCCAGTTCATGACTCACTAATTCAAAAGATTCATTCACAGCGATTGTCTGGTCAATGACTCAGACAATACTGACTTGTCTAGATTGCTAATCTACATTATATGAAGATGATCAAGTTAACTGTTCAGGATACATCTCTATATGAGGTTATTCTTCAGCCCTCTGCAGATGCATATGTTTCATACGTTCACATATGCTAATGATATGCAGATTTTCCAGAGTGTTCGTGTCACTGCATGTGGAAACAGGTCTCTGAGGGTTTCTCAGGTCTCAGATCAGCAGGCTCGTGTGGGATCTGCTCTGATCTGCTCGTGTCTGTCCAGCAGAGTGTGGAAATACTCTCTTCTCTTCTTCTCTCTGAAAGCAGAAACTCAATCTCAGCATCTCCTCCACACTTCTGCTGGACGTGTGAAACTCATCCGCTGGGCTGTGAAGACCGAAACCTCCGGCCGCTCACTAAAAAAACCTCCATCAAACACTGGAGTCTGACTTCAGAGGATCCTCAGTCCTGAATCCAGGACAATTGTTTGCACATCATTAGGATTTCTAGAGCACATCCACATAAAAAATCTGCTATAGTAATTTACAGAGCATACTATAGTGTTTTACATATTAATAGTGTAAAGCACTTGAATTAATCTGTTGTGGTGATTCTATAGTTGCTATGGTAACACAACAACTGTAGCAATTGATCTGTTGTTGTTTTTTTCTGTAGTTACTATAGTAACATTAACTACAGTAATTGATCTGTTCTTGCAATTCTATAGTTGCTATGGTAACACAACAACTGTGGTAATTGAGCTGTTGTGTTTATTCTACAGTTGCTATGGTAACAGCAACTATAATAATTGATCTGTTGTAGTAATTCTATAGTTGGTATAGTAACAGCAACTATATTATTCAATCTGTTGTGGTGATTCTATAGTTGCTATGGTAACAATAACTATAATAATTAATCTGTTGTGGTGATTCTATGGTTGCTATGGTAGTGCAACAGCTATTGTAATTAATCTGTTGTGGTGATTCTACAGTTGCTAGGTAACACAACAACTAAGGTAATCAATCTGTTGTAGTGATTCTATAGTTGCTATGATAACACAACAACTATAAGAAATGATCTGTTGTAGTTATTCTATTGTTGCTATGATAACACAACAACTGAAGCAATTGATCTGTTGTGGTTATTCTATAGTTGTTATGGTAACACAGCTAGTATAAGAATTGATCTGTTGTAGTTATTCTATTGTTGCTATGGTAACACAACAACTGTAGTAATTGATCTGTTGTGGTTATTCTATAGTTGCTATGGTAACACAACAACTATAACAATATAAATAAAATTGTCCCAATTCATATAGCATTTAAAACCCTTAAAAGAGTGCTCCAGCATACTGCAATATCAACTATAGTGAAATGACAAACTGTAATAAACACTATAGTTTACTTTAGGTTTTACTTCAGTAGTCTGTGGTGTGTTGTAGTATAATATACCCTATATTGGTATTGTATTTCTATTGTATTTATATATTTAACAGGGACATACACAACAATTACATTAACTTCAAAGAGGAAAGATGCATTGTGCCAGGTTGTAGCAGGATTGCTATTTTCCACCTGCAGTTCCTGGACAGGTAAAAATGTAAATAATAATATCCAATTAATTAAAAAGTCAGTTTAAAACACACAGGCATAATCACATATAAACTAAAACACTTACAAATCAAAAATATCTCACTCAGTGTGCACACATTTGATTTGAAAAAACCACCTCCTAGTCAGGCGTGACAACATCTTATAATTTGTACATGTGATTATTTCTGTTGGGGGAGAGTTTCATAGATTTGTAGCTTTATAAATAAGTAAATATTAATAAATAAATAAGATTGACCAAAAGAGGTCTTCCGTCTAGGGACAATACATCTCCCTCTTGGTTTTCTCTAATTTGGAATTTAAAACATTTTAATGATGGAGCAGATTGTGAATCATTTTAAAAACAAAACAAATAATTGAATATTTAATAATATTATCAAAACTTAAGAGGCTTATGTTTTTCTAAGATATTGCAGTGATGGTACAACCAATGCATTTTTATCAAGAATTTTAAGTGATTCCAACGGTGTCAAAGATGACTTACATGCCTGGGACCAGCTCGTTATACAGTACAACAAATGTGGAACAATCATAGTATTTAAATACATACCAGAGGCCTCGTACGCCAGAGAATCTCTGATATGTTTAAAATGTCTTAACTGTACTGGGTCATTTGTTTATATTACTGTAGTTGTTGTGTTACCATAGCAACTGTAGAGTCACCACAGCAGATCAGTTACTGTAGTTGTTGTGTTACCATAGTGACTGTAGAGTCACCACAGCAGATCAATTACTGTAGTTGTGTTACCATAGTGACTGTAGAGTCACCACAACAGATCAATTACTGTAGTTGTTGTGTTACCATAGCAACTGTAGAGTCACCACAGCAGATCAATTACTGTAGTTGTTGTGTTACCATAGTGACTGTAGAGTCACCACAACAGATCAATTACTGTAGTTGTTGTGTTACCATAGCAACTGTAGAGTCACCACAGCAGATCAATTATTGTAGTTGTTGTGCTACCATAGCAACTGTAGAGTCACCACAGCAGATCAATTACTGTAGTTGTTGTGCTACCATAACAACTGTAGAGTCACCACAGCAGACCAGTTACTGTAGTTGTTGTGTTACCATAGCAACTGTAGAGTCACCACAGCAGATCAGTTACTGTAGTTGTTGTGTTACCATAGCGACTGTAGAGTCACCACAGCAGATCAATTACTGTAGTTGTTGTGTTACCATAGCAACTGTAGAGTCACCACAGCAGATAAGTTACTGTAGTTGTTGTGTTACCATAGTGACTGTAGAGTCACCACAGCAGATCAATTACTGTAGTTGTTGTGTTACCATAGCGACTGTAGAGTCACCACAGCAGATCAATTACTGTAGTTGTTGTGTTACCATAGCAACTGTAGAGTCACCACAGCAGATCAATTACTGTAGTTGTTGTGTTAACATAGCAACTGTAGAGTCACCACAGCAGATCAATTACTGTAGTTGTGTTACCATAGTGACTGTAGAGTCACCACAGCAGATCAATTACTGTAGTTGTTGTGTTACCATAGCAACCTTAGAGACACCACAGCAGATCAATTACTGTAGTTGTTGTGTTACCATAGCAACTGTAGTCACCACAGCAGATCGGTTACTGTAGTTGTTGTGTTACTATAGCAACTATAGAATTACCACAACATGTTAATTCACGTACTGTACTATAGTATGAACACACTAAAGTATTCAATATACTACAGTATTTATTCATGTGGGATTCCTGAGAGATTTGACTGATTGGCCTACTGTATAGAAACTGGTGAGAAACCAAAGGAAGATTCTTCAGTTCATATTTAATGCTGAGATTTGAAGAACATGCTCTACAAGGTTTCTGCATCAAAGCACATGGTAAATCCTCTGAGGAATGCATGTCTGAATGTGGCGTGCTTTAATTCTACTCTTATTTTCCTGGATAATCATATCACGATGTTTCCTCTCAGTCATCTCTATTGATGCTCATCATTCGGTCCGAGAGAGAAGAAAGCACACTGCACAATCATAAAAGACAGAAAAACCAGCAACTTCATCCGTCGCTCAGATCTAATGCCACTCTCTGTAGCTTTCATTTGCATGCTTCTTCTCCTCCTTTTCATTTGCATGCAAGTTCAGCATCAGCTACCAGCAATCCATGAGCAGAGATTAAATGGAGAGGAAAAAGCTCAGACACTTCTGTCAGGAAAAAGCCAATAAGCTCAGTGATGTCTCAGGCTGAGCTCAGATCTGTCTGCAAACCAAAAGGCTCACAGCTCTCAGATGTTTGCTCCTCCATTCCGCTGATCTCCTCTTGTTGAATTTATTACAATACAACTAACACAAATAACCAAGTGAATGTTGTAGAAACGTTGTGTGAATGTTTGTATAGTGTTCCAGCTCACACACTGTAAAAACTCAGTACAAGAAAACCCCAAACATAATCCTTATTTCCCTTCGCTTTTTCTTGTTCACTCAACATTTGAAAACATCAGCTGCACTGACCTAAAATTATTTGTCAGTAATACAAAAAACATTGAGTTGGGTTAATATAAGATTATCAGTTTTCTGGAGAGGTGGGCTACTCTGTAACAGACCTTTTTAAGTTGTGCCAACTGAACATTCTTTGTCTGCAGAACTGGAATGCCTGAAGTTGAGTAAACAAAAACAAAACAATCCTTATTTTCTTTTGTTCTTCTCATTATCTCAACATTTTATTGATTTATTTTTTCACCTTTAATTGATAGGACTGTAGAGATTATAGACAGGAAAGCGTGGGGAGAGGAGAGAGGAGAAGGATCGGCATATGACCTTGAGATGGGAATCTAACTCGGGTCGCCATAAACACTGAAGTGCCATGTGTTGATGCACTAACCACTATACCATTGGCGCTGACGTGTACTCTACTTTTGAAAGCATCAGCTGCACTGACCTACAATGTCTGAAGTTGAATGAACAAAAAATCTCTTGTGGAAATTGGTACAAAAATAAAACATTATCAGAACAAACAAACATAGGTCAACTGTAAAAAACCCCCCCACTAAAACAGAGACAAACGTTAACAATATTTATTAGACAGAATTAGAAACAAGACAGGAGGTAAAACAACAATAACGCTAAACAAGACAAGGAACAAAACATGGCAGGACAATCAGGGGAAGCATGCCTTCCTGTTTCGCTCAATTGAACTATGTTTGTTTGTTCATGAATGTTGTCAAAACACTCGTTATTTTTAGAATATTTAAGTACAACTAATATCGTAAAAATGTTCCATGAATGTTGTCAGAACGCTCTCTCAATGTTTTTGAACTATTAAGTACAAATAACATCATATCAGTGTTTCATGAATGTTGCCAGAACACTCTCAAAGTTTTTGAACTATTAAGTACTAATAACATTCTATAAATGTTTCATGAATGTTGTCAGAATGTTCTCAAAGTTTTTGAACTATTAAGTACTAATAACATTCTATAAATGTTTCATGAATGTTGTCAGAATGTTCTCAAAGTTTTTGAACTATTAAGTACTAATAACATTCTATAAATGTTTCATGAATGTTGTCAGAATGTTCTCTCAAAGTTTTTGAACATTTAAGTACAAATAACATCTTATAAATGTTTCATGAATGTTGTCAGAATGCTCTCTTAATGTTTTTGAACTATTAAGTATGACTAATATAATAACAATGTTCCCCAAGTGTTGTCACAACGCTCTCTCAATGTTTTTAAACATTTAAGTACAATTAACATCATAACAATGTTCCCTGAATGTTGTCAGAACGCTCTCTTATTGTTTTAAAAAAATGTAAGTACTAATAACATCTAAAAATGTTTCATGAATGTTGTCAGAACGTTTTCTCAATGTTTTTGAACTATTAAGTATGACTAATATAATAACAATATTCCGCAAGTGTTGTCAGAACGCTCTCTCAATGTTTTTGAACATGTAAGTACAAATAACATCTAAAAATTTATCGTGAATGTTGTCAGAACGCTCTCTCAATGTTTTTAGAATATTTAAGTACTAGTAACATTCTAAAAATGTTCCATGAATGTTGTCAGAACGTTCTCTCAAAGTTTTTGAACATTTAAGTACAAGTAACATGATATCAATGTTTAATGAATGTTGTCAGAACGTTCTCTCAATTTTTTAAAATATTTAAATTCAACTAACATCATAACGTTGTCAGTGTTGTCAGAACGCTCTATCAAAGTTTTTTGAATATTTAAGTAGAGATAACATCATAACAACGCTTTGTTAATGTATATTAAAATAAAATGCAACTGATTCATGTTATAAATACGTCCTGTTAGCTTTAGATAAGTGAATGTTAGCTGCACAGTGAGTGATTAACATAGACAATAGCACTGTAAACTCACAGTAAACGTCGACACGGATGGACTTGATGGCTGGTGAGCCCAGGCCATTCTCCGCCTTGCAGTAGTAGCGTCCGCCCTGATGCCGCTGGATCTTGGAGATGTGCAGAGTCTCGTTGAAGACGCTGGAGTCCTGGAACCGGTCCGAAACACTGCCTGCTGTCTTTGTCCATCGAATCTGCATGAGGAAGAGAAAGATGTCAGTCTACAATTGTAACATTTCAGCCCACATACAGAACATTGAGTGTCAAACAGCATACACACACTGGCCACTTTATTAGGTACACCTGTCCAACTGCTCATTAACGCAAATGTCTAATCAGCCAATCACATGGCAGCAGCTTAATGCATTTAGGCATGTAGACATGGTCAAGACGATCTGCTGCAGCTCAAAGTGAGCATCAGAATGGAGAAGAAAGGGGATTTAAGTGACTTTGAACGTGGCATGGTTGTTGCTGCCAGACGGGCTGCTCTGAGTATTTCAGAAACTGCTGATCTACTGGGATTTTCACGCACAACCATCTCTAGGGTTTACAGAGAATGGTCCGACAAAGAGGAAATATCCAGTGAGCGGCAGTTCTGTGGGCGCAAATGCCTTGATGCAAGAGGTCAGAGGAGAATGGCCAGACTGGTTCCAGCTGATAGAAAGGCAACAGTAACTCAAATAAGCACTCGTTACAACCGAGGTCTGCAGAAGAGCATCTCTGAACACACAACACGTCCAACCTTGAGGCGGATGGGCTACAGCAGCAGAAGACCACACCGGGTGCCGCTCCTGTCAGCTAAGAACAGGAAACTGAGGCTACAATTCACACAGGCTCACCAAAACTAGACAATAGAAGATTGGAGAAACGTTGCCTGGTCTGATGAGTCTCCATTTCTGCTGCCACATTCAGATGCTCGGGGCAGAATTTGGCCTCAACAACATGAAAGCATGGATCCATCCTGCCTTGTATCAGCGGTTCAGGCTGGTGGTGGTGGTGTAATGGTGTAGGGGAGATTTTCTTGGCACACTTTGGGTCCATTAGTACCAATTGATCATGGTGTCAACACCACAGCCTAGCTGAGTATTGTTGCTGACCATGTCCATCCCTTTATGAGCACAGTGTCTCCATCCTCTGATGGCTACTTCCAGCAGGATAACGCACCATGTGATAAAGAGTGAATCATCTCAGACTGGTTTATTGAACATGACAATGAGTTCACTGTACTCAAATGGCCTCCACAGTCACCAGAGCTCAATCCAATAGAGCAGCTTTGGGATGTGGTGGAACGGGAGATTGGCATCATGGATGTTCAGCCGACAAATCTGCAGCAACTGTGTGATGCTATCATGTCAATATGGAGCAAAATCTCTGAGGAATATTTCCAGTAGCTTGTTGAATCTCTGCCATGAAGGATTAAGGCAGCTCTGAAGGCAAAAGGAGTCCAACCCAGTACTAGTAAAGTGTACCTAATAAAGTGGCCGATAAGTGTGTATACAGTAGTCAACTCAAATCTAAAATCAATAATGTTTTCAAAGTTGTTCTAGGTCTAGAATGGGTGAAAAATGATGAAAGGTAATTATTGTTATTTTAAGGTCAGTTAGGAGTCACTGAGAAAGTATGCTTTTCCACATTGTCTACAGAACAAATCGCAAACACACACACACACACACACACACACACACACACACACACACACACACACACACACACACACACACACACACACACACACACACACACAGCTTCAAACCTCTGCCAATTCAGCCTGTTACTGTGCAGACTGCAGGAATAAACACTGAGGCTGAAACTTCAATGAGGCGACCTTGAGAATAATGAATCACACTGTGAATTAAACACACGCTCAACACTCACACACTTCCTGCTTCAGTCACAGAGTGATCCTGACTGCTTTACACTACTCCACTATCAGACAAAACACAACAGCTTACACACACACGCACACACGCACACACACACGCACAAACACAAACTGTATACAAATATGAATAAATACAATAATAACACTACAATAATAATAATAATAATAATAAACTGTATTTACATTTTAATAACTAAATTAATAATATAAAATGTAAATAATAATAATAATAATTATCAAATGAAAAAAATAATAAACTTCATACAAATATGAATGAACACAATAATAATATACAACTCTAAATAATAATACTAATAATAATAATAATAATAATAATAATAATAATAATAATAATAATAATAATAATAATAATTCTAAATAATAATAATAATAATAATAATAATTCTAAATAATAATAATATTTCTAAATAATAATAATAATAATAATAATAATAATAATAATAATAATAATATAAATTCTAAATAAAAAAAATAATAATAATTTTAAATAATAATAATAATAATAATAATAATAATGACAATAAAAATAATAATAATGACAATAATAATAATTCTAAATAAAAATAATAATAATAATTTTAAATAATAATAATAATAATAATAACAATAATAATAATAATGACAATAATAATAATAATTCCAAATAATAATAATAATAATAACAATAATCATAATCATAATAATTCTAAATAATAATAATAATAATAATAATAATTCTAAATAATAATAATAATTCTAAATAATAATAATAATAATAATGATAATAATTCTAAACAATAATAATAATAATAATAATAATAATAATTCTAAATAATAATAATAATAGTAATAATAATAATAATTCTAAATAATAGTAATAATAATAATAATAATAATAATTCTAAATAATAGTAATAATAATAATAATAATCTGTACACAAACATGAATACAATAATAATATTAAATTCTAAATAATAATAGTAATTATAATAATACTGCGTGTCAGTGTTGATCTGAGAGTAAACTGTGGGTTTTCAGCTCTGCTCTTCAGCTTTTAATGAAGCGTGCAGATGAATGAAGCTCAGTCTGCCGCACTAATTCAGCGGGCTTCACCTCTTCAGCTGAAATATAGCGATCAATACCTGCGAGGTGCGAGTGAACGCTGCCGAACTGGACAAATTAATGTGCTGTATATCGATCCGACGGGAATTAAATATTAATTAGGGGTGAATGGGCAGAGTCAATCCCCAAGACACACACAAATCACATTCATTTATCCAGATCTGCCAAAACAAGCTGCTGATGAACAGCACAACAACAATACATATTAGAGGAGTCATTAGCAAACCACCATTATTACGGCATACAATGACAATAGTTGTGTCTTTTTACATAACTACACTGCTACTGTCTGTTATAGGTATTTTTGAACCAACAAACTAACAAATTGACAAAAAACATGTGCATATATGTCCGGAAGTCAACCAGTACACCCAGTATCTTCTGCTCAAACACTTTACTGTGAGTAAGTGAATAATACTGAATAACAATTAGCAAAAGCACTGGAATAAAATGAGTGAGACGCTTATATTTTATGATTATCTAGTTGTCAGGTAATCAAGAGATTTAGCAATATAGTGATGTATGGTGATCAGGCAATTAGATGATCTGGTTATCAAGGAACATGGTTATCTTTTTAGGTATATCTGGTGGTCTGTTAATCTGGTTATTGAGTTGTCGAGTGATGTGGTAATCTGGTTATCAAGAGATCTTATTGTCTGGTGGCCTGGTAATCTGGTTATTAGGTGATCTGGTTATCTCGTGGACTGGTTATCTGGTAATCTGGTTACTGATTGATTTTATTGCCTGGTAGTCTGATAATCTGATTATTGATAGATCTGGTTATTGTTTTTTTGTTAATCTGGTTATTAAGTGATCTAATTGTCATGTGATCTGGTAATCTGGTTATTAAGTGATCTGGTTATCTCGTGGACTGGTTATCTGGTTACTGATTGATTTTATTGCCTGGTAGTCTGATAATCTGATTATTGATAGATCTGGTTATTGGTTTTTTTGTCAATCCTGATGTTATTGGTGATCTGGTTATCTGTTAATCTGGTTATTGAGTGATCTAGTTGTCAAATGATCTGGTGATTTGGTTAACAAGAGATCGTAATGTCTGGTGGCCTGGTAATCTGGTTATTGAGTGATCTAATTGTCATGTGATCTGGTAATCTGGTTATTCAGTGATCTGGTTATCTGGCAGACTGGTTATGTGGTGATTTGGTTATCTGGATTTTGAGTGATCTGGTTATCAGGTGATCTGGTTATCTGGTAATCAAATGATATTATTGTTTGTTGGCCTGGTAATCTGGTTATAGAGTAGTCTGGTAATCTGATTATTGAGTGATCTAGTTATTGGGTGATCTGATAGAGCACCAGATCACCCGATTGGTAATCTAGTTATTGGTGAACTGGTTATCTGTTAATCTGGTTATTGAGTGATCTAGTTGTCAAATGATCTAGTAATTTGGTTAACAGGAGATTGTATTGTCTGGTGGCCTGGTAATCTGGTTATTAGGTGATCTGGTTATCTGGCAGACTGGTTATGTGGTGATTTCGTTATCTGGATATCGAGTGATCTGTTTATCTGGTAATCTGGTTATCAAGTGATCTGGTAATCTAGTGGATTGATTTTCGGCATATCTTATTGTCTGGTTATCAAGAGATCTGGTTATATGGTGGACTAGTTATGTGGGGATTTAGTGATCTGGTTATCGAATGATCTGGTTATCAGATGATCTGGTTAACGAGAGATCTTATTGTCTAGTGGCCTGGTGATCTGGTTATCAAGTGATCTGGTTATCTGGTGGACCGGTTATGTGGTGATCTGGTTATGGAGTGATCTGGTTATCAGGTGATCTGGTTAACGAGAGATCTTATTGTCTAGTGGCCTGGTGATCTGGTTATCAAGTGATCTGGTTATCCGTTGGACTGGTTATGTGGTGATCTGGTTATGGAGTGATCTGGTTATCAGGTGATCTGGTTATCTGGTTGTCAAGTGATCTGATCATTGAGTGATCTGATTATCGAGTGGTTTTATAATCTGGTTATTGGTGATCTGGTTATTGAGTGGTCTGATAATAGGGTTATTTTGTGATTTTTTATTGGGTGATCAAATAAAAATGTGGGGATCTGGTCATCAGGTAATCCGAATATATACTGACCTCGTTAGTATGTGGTTACCTGTGGTTGTGGATGATCTGGTGTTATCTGTATATTGGGTGATCTGATTGTGTGGTGGTCTGGTAATCTGGTGGCCTGGTATTCGGATTATTTTTATTGGATATTTTATTAATCGGGCAAACCATTTATGAGGGGATCTGGTTATCAGGTGATTTACTTATATACTGATCTGGTTAGCATGTGGTTGACTGTGGTTGTGGATGATCTAGTTATCTGCCGATCTGATTATCTGCTTATATGGAGATCTGATTATCTATTGGTATGGTTATCGGGTAATCTGGTTATTTGGCGGTCTCGTTATAATGTGATCTGCTTATAATGTGATCTGCTTATATGGTGATTTGCTTATATGGTGATCTGGTATTCTGGTGATCTGGTTATATGGTGATTTAATTATATGCTGATCTGGTCATACAGAAATCTGGTTATCAGGTAATCTGGCTATATATGGTGATTATATGGTTTTCATGTTATGATGATCTGGTGATTCGGTAATCAGGTGATCTGCTTATATGCTGATCAGTTGGTCTGATTATATGATTATCTGGTTATTATGTGATCTGGTTATATGGTGATCTGCTTATTTGGTGATCTGGTTATCAATTGGTGTCATTATATGGTTATCTTATTATCTATTTATTTGGTTATCCGTTGGTCTGATTATATGGTGATCATGTGATCACCTGTGGTCGTGGATGTCCGGTGACAAGGCAGCTGAGCTCCAGTGTTTCTCCTTCTCGTATGGTGTAAACTCTCTCGGAGAAACGCTCTTCCTCCACATTACACGCGTGACCCGAATGAGCGATGCGGACAGAAGGGGGAGCTGTGCAAAGACAGAAAAACACACGTCAGAATAACACACACATCTGTACTGAACCTACAGATAATCGCATCACTCACACCAGCAGTTCACTGTGCTTCAGTCTTATTCATGCAGAAAAACATACACATTCAACATAATGCACACAAACACACACATTAGCTTTGTGCCAGTTTTGTGCACTGTTATATATGAATGATATATAAATAAATAGGTCTACACGGATTTAGCATGAGAAGAAACCTGCAGATCTCCAAGCCAATTATTCAGTATATTCATTTACTTATGTAAACAAGCTATAAATATTAGTGCTATATATATATATATATATATATATATATATATATATATATATGCGCGATGCACGCACATAGAACAAATATACAAAACAATTGTCACATAGATATTTAAATGTATAAATATTTTGCATCATATTCACATATATTTTATATCTAAATATAAATAAACTTTGTCTCAAACATATGCACTAGATTTGTATTCAGTGTGTATGTTTGAATTCTGTGTGTTTTTATATTCAATGTTTGTGTGTGTTTGTGTGTGTATTCAGTGCATGTTTGTATTCTGTGTGTGTGTTTATTTAGTGTTTTCGTGCATGTCTGCTATACTGTAAATATGATGGTGATTTTAACTGTAAAAGATTAGAAATGCAACAATAAACAGAGTTTAATGAGTTAACTAACTAACACTGTACATCTAATGCACTACATATAATTTGCAGTATAAATCTGTAGTCCATAACTATCCTTTTTAAATAATATTAACATTTTAAATGAATAATTATTGCAATAAATAGTGAAGCAGCGGGTTGGTTTGTTCTGTAAATGTGTTTATGCTTTTACTGTACTTTTGCAGAATTCTCCAGGCGAGCGCAGCCAGTTTCTAAAAACAGCAGGAGTGATGTTATAGGTTATATTGTACAGTAGAGTCGTGATGAAGAACACTGTGTGTGTGTTTAGTGTCCTGAAATGTCACTGCTGCCTCTCGGCGAACATGCATGAGCTCAAATGTCACACAGTGAAGCTCAGAAGAAGAACGCGTTCAAGACCTGTCATTAAAACAGACGTAAAGAAAACTGTTTTTAAAGGGATGTATAAAATGTCAAATTATTAACAACATTAAATCATTTCTAAATGAAAAAATTATTGGTAAAATCAAAAACCAAATATAAATGTATGATAAAATAAAAACATTTCAGTGGTAGATCAGCATCAGAAACAGCAAGAGTTTTATTGACATCCAGCCCAACACCATAGACCCTTCATAAGGTAAAAGATATTAGAGAAAATAAGATGTTTGTATGAAAGAATATGATGTTTTATGTGGTTAAGGGTCCGTGGAGACTCTTCATTTGTGCTTCATCTAAAACTCCACATCTATAATCCTCTTAGTCTACACTGACATTATCTTCAGCAGCTCAAACACTCTAATAGCCACACTGTAAATCTCAAAAAGTTAAGGTAACTCAAACCATTTGAGGAAACCGATTGCAGCAAACCATTTAAGTTCAAAAAGTAATCCCAATGAGTACTGTCAACCTAATCCATTTAAGTAAACGAAGCAATTTGAGCACAGTAAAACCCAATAAATATAGAACTCAAACCAACTGAGTACTGTGAACCCAATAAGTTGAGGCAACTCAAACCATTTGAGGAAACTGAGTGCTACAAACCATTTGAGTTCAAAAAAACTGATCTATATGAGTACTGGGAACTTACTTTATTTAAGTAATGAGGTATTTAACTAACTCATCACTTTTAACAGAGTTCAAAACTCTTTTCAAATGAGTAGAATTAACGTTCAGTACATTGAGTTAACTACACTCATTTCATTTGATAAAGTTGACTGTTGAGTTTTTACTGTGTAATGGACAGACGGCTGCTTCTCACTCAGGGCTGCTGTTTATGCTAATGAGGAAGAGATGGGCACTAGTGGGCGGGGCTTTCTAACTCTGATGACAAGTACAAAGAGAGAATCTGAGCACTTCGTTTTCTCTATATATAAATCGTAAAAATAAGTTAAAAATCATATACAAACACAAAAAACCCCCCCAAAAAACTCAAATATTTTTGCACAAATATATGTTATAATAAATATATGGAAACAAATAAGAAAGCAGTGATTTCTTTGAATTGTACTTCATTGCAGACAATATGAACACAAAATATTTGTTGATTTGTCTGGTCAACTTCATTTCACTTGTAAATCTCCATCCTCTCCTGTTATTCAGAGCTGCAACACACTCCAGAAACAGTGACAGGAGCAGTTCAGGGCAGTGATCAGGTGAACTGATGAATAATAATGTGATGTGACACAGGTGATGTCCACAGGTGACTGTGATTATGATCTGCTACTAAAGCAGCATCAAGAAAGGTCTAGTCCTTTAGGAGCAGAGATGGGCCGAGGATCGCCAGTTTGACCTTTGTCAAGTACCACAATATGTAACATAAGTTATGAAGTAATTTTGAAGTACCACAATATGAAGTAATCTGGTTATTGGTGATCTGGCTATCTGGGAGTTTTGTAATCTGGTTATTGGTGATCTGGTTGTTGGTGATCTGGTTATTGGTGATCTGGTGGTTTTGTAATCTGTTTATTGGTGATCTGGTTATCTGGTGGTTTGTAATCTGGTTATTGGTGATCTGGTGGTTTTGTAATCTGTTTATTGGTGATCTGGTTATCTGGTGGTTTGTAATCTGGCTATTGGTGATCTGGTTATCTGGTGGTTTGTAATCTGGTTATTGGTGATCTGGTGGTTTTGTAATCTGGTTATTGGTGATCTAGTGGTTTTGTAATCTGGCTATTGGTGATCTGGTTATCTGGTGGTTTTGTAATCTGGCTATTGGTGATCTGGTGGTTTTGTAATCTGGCTATTGGTGATCTGGTTATCTGGTGGTTTTGTAATCTGTTTATTGGTGATCTGGTGGTTTTGTAATCTGTTTATTGGTGATCTGGTTATTGGTGATCTAGTGGTTTTGTAATCTGGCTATTGGTGATCTGGTTATCTGGTGGTTTTGTAATCTGGCTATTGGTGATCTGGTGGTTTTGTAATCTGGCTATTGGTGATCTGGTTATCTGGTGGTTTTGTAATCTGTTTATTGGTGATCTGGTGGTTTGTAATCTGTTTATTGGTGATCTGGTTATCTGGTGGTTTTGTAATCTGTTTATTGGTGATCTGGTGGTTTTGTAATCTTGTTATTGGTGATCTGGTTATCTGGTGGTTTTGTAATCTTGTTATTGGTGATCTGGTGGTTTTGTAATCTTGTTATTGGTGATCTGGTGGTTTTGTAATCTGTTTATTGGTGATCTGGTTATCTGGTGGTTTTGTAATCTGGATATTGGTGATCAGGCTAATCTGGTGGTTTTGTAATCTGGTTATTAGTAATCTGGCTATCTGGGAGTTTTGTAATCTGGTTATTGGTGATCTGGTTGTTGGTGATTTGGTTATTGGTGATCTGGTGGTTTTGTAATCTGGTTATTGGTGATCTGGTGGTTTTGTAATCTGTTTATTGGTGATCTGGTTATCTGGTGGTTTGTAATCTGGTTATTGGTGATCTGGTGGTTTTGTAATCTGGTTATTGGTGATCTGGTGGTTTTGTAATCTGGCTATTGGTGATCTGGTTATCTGGTGGTTTTGTAATCTGGTTATTGGTGATCTGGTGGTTTTGTAATCTGGCTATTGGTGATCTGGTTATCTGGTGGTTTTGTAATCTGGTTATTGGTGATCTGGTGGTTTTGTAATCTGTTTATTGGTGATCTGGTTATCTGGTGGTTTTGTAATCTGTTTATTGGTGATCTGGTGGTTTTGTAATCTTGTTATTGGTGATCTGGTTATCTGGTGGTTTTGTAATCTTGTTATTGGTTATCTGGTGGTTTTGTAATCTGTTTATTGGTGATCTGGTTATCTGGTGGTTTTGTAATCTGGTTATTGGTGATCAGGCTAATCTGGTGGTTTTGTAATCTGGTTATTAGTAATCTGGCTATCTGGGAGTTTTGTAATCTGGTTATTGGTGATCTGGTTGTTGGTGATTTGGTTATTGGTGATCTGGTGGTTTTGTAATCTGGTTATTGGTGATCTGGCTAATCTGGTGGTTTTGTAATCTGGTTATTGGTGATCTGGCTATCTGGGGGTTTTGTAATCTACTAATTATTGGTGATCTGGCTATTGGTGATCTGGTTATTGGTGATCTGGTGGTTTTTTAATCTGGTTATTGGTGATCTGGTTATCTGGTGGTTTTGTAATCTGGTTATTGGTGATCTGGTAATCTGTTGGTTTTGTAATCTGGTTATTGGTGATCTGGTTATTGGTGATCTGGTGGTTTTGTAATCTGGTTATTGGTGATCTGGTTATCTGGTGGTTTTGTAATCTGGTTATTGGTGATATGGTGGTTTTGTAATCTGGTTATTGGTGATCTGGTTATCTGGTGGTTTTGTAATCTGGTTATTGCTGATCTGGTGGTTTTGTAATCTGGTTATTGGTGATCTGGTTATTGAGTGGTCTGATAATATGGTTATTTTGTGATTTTCATCACGTGATCAGCTAAAAATTAGGGGATCTGGTTATCAGGTAATCTGATTATATACTGATCTGCTTAGCATGTGGTTAACCATGGGTGTGGGTTATCTGGTGTGATCTGTATATTAGGCGATCTGGTTATATGGTAATCTAATTATATGGTGGTCTGGTTATACAGTAATCTGGTTATCAGGCGATCTGGTTATATGGTGATTTGGTTACCATGTGATCTTGTAATATGGTGATCTGGTTAAACAGTAATCTGGTTATCATGTGATCTGGTTTTATGGTGATCTGGTAATCTGGTTATCTTATATGGTGATCTGGTGATCAGCTGGTCTGATTATATGGTTATCTGGTTATCACGTGATTTGGTTATATGGTAATCTGGTGATCAGCTGGTCTGATGATATGGTTATCTGGTTATCACGTGATTTGGTTATATGATGGGCCGAGGATTGCCAGTTTGCCAACAAATAAGCTGAACAACCGCAAATAAGCTGAAGTAAACTGAACAACCGTGATCTCCGATCCCTCAGAGGGCGCTGCATCACAAATCCTCATTCATATATAAGCCAGATCACCACATGGGCTCAGGACTACTGCGGTAAACCTTTAACAAGCACCACAATATGGAGTTACATCCACAAATGCCCGTTAAAACTGTACTGTGCCAAAGGGAAAGCCCTATGTTAACAGTGTCCAGAAGCACAGTCCACTTCTCTGAGCTCGGAGGGATCTGGGATGGACCATTACACAGTGGAAACGTGTACTGTGCTCAGATGAAGCAGGGTTTTAGGTGTTTTTGGAGAGAAATGGACGCCATGCGCTCCAGACCAAAGAAGAAAAGGCATCCAGACTGTTTCCAGCAACAAGTCCAAAAGCCAGGGTCTGTCGTGGTATGGGGTTGTGTCAGTGCCCTTGGCAAAGGTAACTTCACTTCTGTGATGCTCCATTAATGCTGAGAGTATTCGGGAGCACATGAATATTTCAACAAGACAATACTAAACCACATTCTGCACACATTACAGATTCCTACTGCGGAGGAAGAGGATACAGGTACTGGACTGGCCTGCCTGCAGTCCCGACCTGTCTCCAATAGAGAATGTGTGAAAATGAAGACCCTGTACTGTTGTCCAGCTTAAGACTTGTTTGCAGGAAGACTGGGACAGAATGACACCTGAAACACTTCCACTTGGTGTCTTCAGTCCTTAAACGTCTTTAAGTGTTATGAAAAGGAACGGCAACATTACAAAATGGTAAACGCTTTACTGATAACTCTTTTTGATATAAGTTGCAAGAACCAAAATTGGAATACTGGTTTATTAAAACATCATGAGGAACACAACTATATAACTTTTGATTTATTTAAGTTTTATAATATAATATATTTTTTGCTAAAATCTAAGCTGTTAGAGGATCCTGCAGCAGGAGCAGAACAGCAGCTGTTGGTGTGGATCTGTGTCCTGGTTCTGCTCAGGCAGAAGGAAGTGATGTCAGAAGCGCAGCTGAGTTCAGTCCATCCCTCTGGCAGATCCACTGATGCTTCACACTCAGTGTTATTGAACTGCTGACACACACACACACACACACACACACACACACACACACACACACACACACACCTGACATCAGAGATCAGTCTCTCGGTGGAGAATGCAGAGCTCTGGGTGTAAAAGTCAAATGATCCAGAAGCTCTGCAGGGTCACATGTCAAGCTGATCTCATGACGTTTACACACATACATAGAGAGCTACACACATGGAAAGATACACACACAAACTTACACTGAACACAAACTTACACTGAACACACACTGCAAAAACAGCTTTTTTTTTTTTTACAAACAAACAAATACATACACACGCACACACACACACACACACTTGGTATCTTTCTCCAGCATTTGATCTGCTTGCTTTAAAGTGCAAAAGAGGCGTCATTAGAGCAGTAAAGGTGCTTCTTCTCCTCTCTCCTGCATTTAGAGTCTAATTGAGGTTTGATGTTTGCCACTCCGCGCTCTGCATATTCACTCATTTGCATATCAAGCACAAACGAGGAGGATTATTTATCCACAGATTCATCGGGAAACACAAGCATGGTCCCGAGGGCTCCACCGGCTTATTTATAGCACACGTTCATGTTCCACAATGACAGCAGCGAGGAAGAAGTCAAGAGAAACTCGTTATTTGTGTCGCAGTTTCACATCAAAGGTGCTTCAGACGATGACATCGACATCACCACGGTTACAAGAGTCAGATCTGCATAATGATACACAATTATGGACGAAAAACACACTCAAGCGGTGGCAGATTACACAGCAAGAACACAGATGAAAATAAATCATTAAATAAAGTACAACACTGATAAGAACAGCAGACACACTGAATATAGACAGAATAAAAGTGTAAAGTTTGGTGTGTGTGATCAGAATATAGACAGAATAAAAGTGTAAAGTTTGGTGTGTGTGATCAGAATATAGACAGAATAAAAGTGTAAAGTTTGGTGTGTGTGATCAGAATATAGACAGAATAAAAGTGTAAAGTTTGGTGTGTGTGATCAGAATATAGACAGAATAAAAGTGTAAAGTTTGGTGTGTGTGATCAGAATATAGACAGAATAAAAGTGTAAAGTTTGGTGTGTGTGATCAGAATATAGACAGAATAAAGGTGTAAAGATTGGTGTGTGTGATCAGAATATAGACAGAATAAAAGTGTAAAGTTTGGTGTGTGTGATCAAGATATAGACAGAATAAAAGTGTAAAGTTTGGTGTGTGTGATCAAGATATAGACAGAATAAAAGTGTAAAGTTTGGTGTGTGTGATCAGAATATAGACAGAATAAAAGTGTAAAGTTTGGTGTGTGTGATCAAGATATAGACAGAATAAAAGTGTAAAGTTTGGTGTGTGTGATCAGAATATAGACAGAATAAAAGTGTAAAGTTTGGTGTGTGTGATCAGAATATAGACAGAATAAAAGTGTAAAGTTTGGTGTGTGTGATCAGAATATAGACAGAATAAAAGTGTAAAGTTTGGTGTGTGTGATCAAGATATAGACAGAATAAAAGTGTAAAGATTGGTGTGTGTGATCAGAATATAGACAGAATAAAAGTGTAAAGTTTGGTGTGTGTGATCAGAATATAGACAGAATAAAAGTGTAAAGTTTGGTGTGTGTGGTCAGAATATAGACAGAATAAAAGTGTAAAGTTTGGTGTGTGTGATCAGAATATAGACAGAATAAAAGTGTAAAGTTCGGTGTGTGTGATCAGAATATAGACAGAATAAAAGTGTAAAGTTTGGTGTGTGTGATCAGAATATAGACAGAATAAAAGTGTAAAGTTTGGTGTGTGTGATCAGAATATAGACAGAATAAAAGTGTAAAGTTTGGTGTGTGTGATCAGAATATAGACAGAATAAAAGTGTAAAGTTTGGTGTGTGTGATCAGAATATAGACAGAATAAAAGTGTAAAGTTTGGTGTGTGTGATCAAGATATAGACAGAATAAAAGTGTAAAGATTGGTGTGTGTGATCAGAATATAGACAGAATAAAAGTGTAAAGTTTGGTGTGTGTGATCAGAATATAGACAGAATAAAAGTGTAAAGTTTGGTGTGTGTGATCAGAATATAGACAGAATAAAAGTGTAAAGTTTGGTGTGTGTGATCAGAATATAGACAGAATAAAAGTGTAAAGTTTGGTGTGTGTGATCAGAATATAGACAGAATAAAAGTGTAAAGTTTGGTGTGTGTGATCAGAATATAGACAGAATAAAAGTGTAAAGTTTGGTGTGTGTGATCAGAATATAGACAGAATAAAAGTGTAAAGTTTGGTGTGTGTGATCAGAATATAGACAGAATAAAAGTGTAAAGTTTGGTGTGTGTGATCAGAATATAGACAGAATAAAAGTGTAAAGTTTGGTGTGTGTGATCAAGATATAGACAGAATAAAAGTGTAAAGTTTGGTGTGTGTGGTCAGAATATAGACAGAATAAAAGTGTAAAGTTTGGTGTGTGTGATCAGAATATAGACAGAATAAAAGTGTAAAGTTTGGTGTGTGATCAGAATATAGACAGAATAAAAGTGTAAAGTTTGGTGTGTGTGGTCAGAATATAGACAGAATAAAAGTGTAAAGTTTGGTGTGTGTGATCAGGATATAGACAGAATAAAAGTGTAAAGTTTGGTGTGTGTGATCAGAATATAGACAGATTAAAAGTGTAAAGTTTGGTGTGTGTGATCAGAATATAGACAGAATAAAAGTGTAAAGTTTGGTGTGTGTGATCAGAATATAGACAGAATAAAAGTGTAAAGTTTGGTGTGTGTGATCAAGATATAGACAGAATAAAAGTGTAAAGATTGGTGTGTGTGATCAGAATATAGACAGAATAAAAGTGTAAAGTTTGGTGTGTGTGATCAGAATATAGACAGAATAAAAGTGTAAAGTTTGGTGTGTGTGGTCAGAATATAGACAGAATAAAAGTGTAAAGTTTGGTGTGTGTGATCAGAATATAGACAGAATAAAAGTGTAAAGTTTGGTGTGTGATCAGAATATAGACAGAATAAAAGTGTAAAGTTTGGTGTGTGATCAGAATATAGACAGAATAAAAGTGTAAAGTTTGGTGTGTGTGGTCATAATATAGACAGAATAAAAGTGTAAAGTTTGGTGTGTGTGATCAGGATATAGACAGACTAAAAGTGTAAAGTTTGGTGTGTGTGATCAGAATATAGACAGAATAAAAGTGTAAAGTTTGGTGTTTGTGATCAGAATATAGACAGAATAAAAGTGTAAAGTTTGGTGTGTGTGTGATCAGAATATAGACAGAATAAAAGTGTAAAGTTTAGTGTGTGATCAGAATATAGACAGAATAAAAGTGTAAAGTTTGGTGTGTGTGATCAGAATATAGACAGAATAAAAGTGTAAAGTTTGGTGTGTGTGTGATCAGAATATAGACAGAATAAAAGTGTAAAGTTTGGTGTTTGTGATCAGAATATAGACAGAATAAAAGTGTAAAGTTTGGTGTGTGTGTGATCAGAATATAGACAGAATAAAAGTGTAAAGTTTGGTGTGTGTGATCAGAATATAGACAGAATAAAAGTGTAAAGTTTGGTGTGTGTGATCAGAATATAGACAGAATAAAAGTGTAAAGTTTGGTGTGTGTGATCAGAATATAGACAGAATAAAAGTGTAAAGTTTGGTGTGTGTGATCAGAATATCGACAGAATAAAAGTGTAAAGTTTGGTGTGTGTGATCAGAATATAGACAGAATAAAAGTGTAAAGTTTGGTGTGTGTGATCAGAATATAGACAGAATAAAAGTGTAAAGTTTGGTGTGTGTGTGATCAGAATATAGACAGATTAAAAGTGTAAAGTTTGGTGTGTGTGATCAGAATATAGACAGAATAAAAGTGTAAAGTTTGGTGTGTGTGATCAGAATATCGACAGAATAAAAGTGTAAAGTTTGGTGTGTGTGATCAGGATATAGACAGAATAAAAGTGTAAAGTTTGGTGTGTGTGATCAGAATATCGACAGAATAAAAGTGTAAAGTTTGGTGTGTGTGATCAGAATATAGACAGAATAAAAGTGTAAAGTTTGGTGTGTGTGATCAGAATAAAAGTGTAAAGTTTGGTGTGTGTGATCAGAATATAGACAGAATAAAAGTGTAAAGTTTGGTGTGTGTGATCAGAATATTGACAGAATAAAGGTGTAAAGTTTGGTGTGTGTGATCAGAATATAGACAGAATAAAAGTGTAAAGTTTGGTGTGTGTGATCAGAATATAGACAGAATAAAAGTGTAAAGTTTGGTGTGTGTGATCAGAATATAGACAGAATAAAAGTGTAAAGTTTGGTGTGTGTGTGTGAGATCAGAATATAGACAGAATAAAAGTGTAAAGTTTGGTGTGTGTGATCAGAATATAGACAGAATAAAAGTGTAAAGTTTGGTGTGTGTGATCAGAATATAGACAGAATAAAAGTGTAAAGTTTGGTGTGTGTGATCAGAATATAGACAGAATAAAAGTGTAAAGTTTTGTAAAGTCTGTGTGTCTCTCTTTTTGTGTGTGTGGATTTTTGTTGTCTGCGTGTGTGTGTGTTTGTGTGTGTGTGTGTCGCTTTTTCTCTGTGTCTCTGTCTGTGTGTGTGCTCCACCATGTCTGACAGTTTTTGATCTCTGCTCAGTTCACCGTGTCTAATGCTTCTGCTTATAATTAAAACACTGAAACTGAGGAATAAACCGGATTATATTCCAGGAAAGCCTCATCCTGCACTGAGAGCAGACGCTGCACACTCAATATTTCACCAAACACCAGGAGTTTAATGTTTCATCATGAGAGAGAAAATACAGAGAGAAGTTTCAGAGAAGGGCGACGCTGTGGCGCAGTAGGTAGTGCTGTCGCCTCAAAGCAAGAAGGTCACGGGTTCGAGCATCAGCTGGTGTTTCTGTGTGGAGTTTGCATGTTCTCCCCGTGTTGGTGTGGGTTTCCTCTGGGTGCTCCGGTTTCCCCCACAGTCCAAACACATGCGCTATAGGGGAATTGATGAACTAAACTGGCCGTAGTGTATGAGTGTGTGCGTGAATGAGTGTGTATGGGTGTTTCCCAGTACTGGGTTGCAGCTGAAAGGGCATACACTGCGTAAAACATATGCTGGAATAGTTGGTGGATCATTCCACTGTGGTGACTGCTGATAAATAAAGGGACTAAGCTGAATAAATGAATGAAGGAATGAAAAAAAAAAAATATATATATATATATAATAATAATATTAATACATTTCATTTAAAGCGCCTTTCATAAACTCAAGGTTACTGTTTTATATGAATATGAATTATATTTATAATATATTTAATTCATTCTTTTCAGTATATATTAATGAATATATATATATATATAATTTCTTTCATTATTATTATTAATATTATTACATAACACATTTTGTAATACATTTTATATTTTATACAAGGAGATTGGAGAATGGATTGTTATTTCACCAATCTTTTTTTCACCATTTACTGTGTTTATTCAATTAAATTATTGCTTTTATTTTTTATTTATTTGATTTTATTGGTATTTATTATTAATTAATATGTTTTATATTTTATTTGTATTTATAACATACATTTTATTTATTTATTTATTGATTTATTCATTCATTCATTTTCCTTGGGCTTGGTCTCTTATTAATCAGGGAAGGCCACAGCGGAATGAACCACTAACTAATCCAGCATATGTTTTACACAGTGGATGCCCTTCCAGCCACAACCCAGTACTGGGAAACACCCATACACACTCACCCATACACCACGGCCAATTTAGTTGATCAATTCCCCTATAGCACATGTGTTTGGACTGTGGGGGAAACCGGAGCTCCCGGAGGAAACCCACACCAACATGGGGAGAACATGCAAACACACACAGAAATTATTTTTATTATTATTAATTTATAAATAATTAAATGAATAAAGAACAAACAAATAACTAAAACCAATACATCTTAAGATGAAAGTCATAATATTGGGAGATTAAACTCATGAAATCTTCAGAAAAATGACTAAATGAAATGAGTGAACTCTTTAAAGCACATCAGACGCTTCAGACGTTCCTGTTTTCCCACACAAACAGCAGCAGAAAACATGTATTAATAAATAAGTATTACTAAGAAGACTGTCATCTGTTTACGGCTGGTTGACATTAAGTAGAACACACACACATACACACAAACAGACACACAAACACACACATGTTATTGTTCTGCGGCTCCGTTTGCTCAGGAAAGGTCATTGGTAATTGAATTTTTTGTTTTTGAAATGAATTTATCTCTCAGCTTATATTAGACTGTGACCTATTGATGAAGAATATTCATGGCAGGATGACAACAAAGAGACCGAAATGAAAAGCAGATTTATCTAACACACACATATTCCCATTATTATTATGGATATATCATTATAAACGTTATGATTCTGAAGACATCTCAGTGAGGAGGTTCAAGGTTTTTGAATACTAATAAGATACTCATTTATTATGGTTGTGAGGGAGTAAAATATTTTTAAATAAATAAATAAATAAGCAAAATAATAATAATACAACAAACAAACAAATAATTTACAACCAGACAAATAAATAAATAAATAAATAAATAAATAAGCAAAATAATAATAATACAACAAACAAACAAATAATTTACAACCAGACAAATAAATAAATAAATAAATAAATAAATAAACATAAAAAATAATCTATTAACTACATTAATTTAATTTTTACAAACAAATGCATAAATAAATACAACAATAATAATGATTATTTAAGCAATATGTATTTTAATAGCACTTTACACAGACGAATTTAATTATAAAAACAAACAAACAATTAAATGAATGAATAAAAACAAACAAATTAAAATCTAATAATTTAATAATTTATTGTAACAAATTACCAAATAAATAAATAAAATTATAATAATTTAAGCAAAATGTATTTTATAACATCTTTCACAGACAAGTCACAAATGGCTTTACAAATAAAACAAACAAACAAATAAATCAATAAAAATTAATAAATAAAAATCTATTAAATAATTAATTTAATTTAACTTAATTTCACTGCATTTAAAAAATAAACTAATAAATAAATAGATGCATACATACATAAAAATAAATTTCATTTAAACAAACAAACAAACAAACAAACGAATAAAAACTATATAATCAATTAAATAATTAATTTACTTTAACAAACAACCAAATAAATAAATAAAATTATATTAATTTAAGCAAAATGTATTTTATAGCACCTTTCACAGACAAGTCACAAAGTGCTTCACAAACAAAACAAATAAACAAATAAATCAATAAAAAAGAATAAATAAAAATCAAATAATTAAATTATGAATTAATGAATTTCATTTATTTAACAAACAAATACATAAATAAATTAATAAATTAATTAATTAATAAATAGATACATAAATATATAAATACATAAATAAATAAACTTATAATGATAATTTAAGCAAAATGTGTTTAAATAGCGCCTTTCACAGACAAGTCACAAAGTGCTTTACAAATAAAACAAACAAAAAAACAAACAAACAAATAAATAAATAAATAAAAATCAATTAATTAAATAATTTCATTTCATGTCACATAACAAATGAAAAATAAATACATAAATAATATTATAGTAATAATTTAAGCAAAATGTATTTTTATAGCACCTTTCACAAACTATTAAAAAATTTAAATAAACAAACAAACAAACAAACAAATAAATGAATAAAAATTAAAAAATAAAAATCAAATAATTAAATAATTAAATTTAACTTATGAAAATATTACAATAATTTAAGCAATAACAGTTTAAGCAAAATGTATTTTATAGCACCTTTCACAAACTAATTAAACATTTCATTGATTAAACATAAATAAATAAATAAATAAATAAAGCAAAATGTGTTTAAAAAGCACCTTTCACAGACAAGTCACTAAGTGCTTTATAAACAAACAAACAAATCAATTAATTAATTAAAAATTATAAATAAAAATCAATGCATTTATCAATTTATTTATTTTGTTTTATTTAACTTCATTTAATTTCATTTTATTTCACAAATAAATAAATAAAATTATAATAATAATTTAAGCCAAATATATTTATAGTACCTTTAATAGACTAATTAAACATTTAATTAAACAAACAAACAAACAAACAAACAAACAAACATGTTATTATTATTATGTTCTTTATTTAGCCCAGAGATCACATTGTGACAGTACTGTCTCTTCTTCCAGTGAGACCTGGTCAATAAAATAAAATAAATAAAACTCAATTCATTAAACAATTTAGTTTAATTTAACAAACAAACAAATAAAAAAAAAAATAAAACAATAATTTAAGCAACATTTAGCTTAAATAAATCACACATGACGACATATTTACTTAGAAAACAGATATTTTAAAACACAATAATTTTAATTTTTCAATTTTTTGGTCAAATAAATTAAGATATTATGGAATATATACAATATTTTATACACTAATTATGGAAATTCAGCTTTACATCACAGAAATAAATCCCACATTACTACATATTCATTAAGTAATCAGCTATTTTAAACAACAATAATATTCCACAATTTAATAGTATACGTGTATAGTATAATAAATAAATGCTTGTTTCTTAGACACGATAAATCAGTATGTGTAAATCACTAACTCTGAACACAGAGAGTTTCCAGCGACACTTCATCTACTGGTTAACCCGGTTTTAACCCAAGAAATAAATCAGAGTGTGTGATGGTGAAGACCTGCAGTATCTGTGTGTGAGATGGATAATCCAACAGGAAAACACATTTCAGATTCAACACACAGCAGGAGGACACACGAGGATGATGGATGCTTCCCTTACAGAAACACACAGAGAAAAAAATGATGCATTGGACTTACTGCACTCTTTAAGGTCAAAATGATTGGCCTTCCTGTGAATATTTCCCAAATGATGTTGAACAGATTCAGGAATTTTTCACTGTATGTCTGATAATATTTGTTCCTCTGGAGAAAGTCTTATTTGTTTTATTTCGGCTAGGATAAAAGCAGTTTTTAATAGTTTTAAAGCCACTTTAAGGTTAATATTATTAACCCCCTTAAGCAATACACTCTCAGAAATAAAAATACAGGAGCTGTCACTGGGGCAGTACCTTTTTTAAAGATACATATTTGTACCTATAGAGTCCACAGTGGTACCTAAAAGGTGCTTATTAGTACCCAAATGTACCTAAAAAGTACCTTTGAGGTACCCTTCAGGTACAAGTGTGTATCTTTTAAAAAGGTACTGCCCCAGTGACAGCTCCTGTACCTTTACTCTGAGAGTGTATTAGGGCGTACTCACACTATGTACAGTTTTCTTAAACGCTTGTCCCCCCTCCCGTCTCCCCCGACGGCCCGCACTCACATTACATTCGGGTCTGGGCAGGCTTACGTCATCGGTGATGTGCTGGTCAGAGGCGCTCTCGCTCAGCACAGTGGAGATTTCTTCAGTTATATCGTCGTATAAGTTATTTAATATGCAGCGACACGCAGTCAAATACTTCACCGACAGATCCGCCACTTGTGACGCTCATAAACAATCATAAAGTCCTGGTGCTGCAGGAATTAGGAAATTTGCTGAAGGTGCAGCTGTGGTGCAGTGAGGGGGTTGCGTCTTTAATAAACTACGACAGTTTGCATTCATTGAACAGTAAGAATGATTCATAAACACATATGAAACAGTCATAATATTGTATATATATATATATATATACACACACACACACACACACACACACACACACACACACACACACACACACACACACGCACGCACAACAGATCTGTCAGGTTCTTAAATCTGATTGGCTGGGATTTTCTGCAATAACAGCACTCGTGCAGCCTCTTCACCCTTGTGTATTACTCCGCCCATATAGAGTGACAGTAGATCAATAATCTCACTACAGTTTGACAAATATTGCAGCTGTCGGACAACATGATGTACTTTTGAGGTTATTTTTTCCAGAAATGTAGTTGTTTAGATTAATACTATGCAGTTTATTTGTAAGGACAGTGCCTATTTTAAATATTTATCATTTCGGAGATTCAGTGCAGCCATCAGCCTGTCAAACTGAGCAGAGCAAAGATGGTTGATGCTCCACCACAAGATGGCGACAGAGACCGCATAATAAGTGCTTAGATGATGACAACTCAGTGTAAATTTCAAAATACAGATGATCAAATCATTATTAAACATGTAAGTGACACTCTAACTCGATCTCACTCTTTTGTGTGTTGTAGTGCTGTATTTTTACCATAGTAATCTGCTAATGTTTGCTTTGCTCTGGCTTTTTCATGGGTAATTATTGTGATCTCCTGATTAGAACAGAGAAATACTGGGAAATCTCTGTAGACTGATGGCATTTCATGCTGTTCAGCCTTATACTCTTTAAATGTGAGCAAAATCAGCTGTTCTGTCATCACTTTAGACATTACGCTAGAGAATCATTCAGACACTAGCTCTACAGTGATGCTGGTGAATAAGTAAAGGCTTCTGCTGTTCTGACGTCAGCTGCAGATGTGAATGAATGGTGGAAGAAAGTAGTTCCTCATACAAAAGGGTTTTTGAGACTCTGTCTTAGATTTTCTTTTTTATATACATGATTATGCTGTCGAACTGTTGTATAAACACAATATCACACTCGCAGCAGTGCAATATGGCTGTATATCGGCACTGGTAGGACACTAAGGCACTCGGCCTGTGGTCTCAAGCAAACGAATGCCTCCCACCAGTGCTGATGTACAGCCATATCACACTACTACTCGAATGATATTGCTCATATACATTTATTTCTGTAAATGTATTTATTTATGTACTTTTATTTATTTATTTTAGCAACCTTTCCTTCTTTCCTTTTCCCCATCAGTCTACAGTAAGCTCTTTCTCCTCTGGTTTCTCTTCTCCAGCATCTCCATTAATTAAAGCCCTAAAAGTCTTTTCATTAATCAGGCCGAGACTCAAACTGACAAGAGCTCAATGAGTGTGAAGCTGATCAGAGCATCACCGATACTGTACACAACTCACTGTTACAGCAGATCTACAGCGTCTGTAAGATGTGTGTGTGTGTGTGTGGGTGTGTGTGTGTGTGGGTGGGTGAATGCTTGTGTCTGCATTTGTGAGTGCATGCATCTGTGTCTGTGTGTGTATAAAAGCTCTTCTGCAATCAGTGTGTGTGACCCTGGTGCTCCTTGTGAAACACACTCTTTTCCAGCATCACAAAGTGTTGAGGCCACATTTATGCTGCAGTTGCTCTGCTGGCTGCAGGTGAAGGTCTAATCTTTGTATCGTCTTTTAGAGAACACACACACACACACACACACACACACACACACACACACACAAACACATAAACACATAAACACATAAACACAAACACACACACACTAGTGGTTGCACAGCTTTAGATTGGTCGACTTTAATGCTCTGCCATGACACTTTTTGATTGTCGTCGACTGGTCATGCCTTAAACACGAAGGTAATGGAATGAAACTGAAATCACATCGTTGTTTTATTTTTTTGAAAAAGTAAAGAAATAAATATTAAATATTATGACTGGGCTTTAAAACACCTCAAATCTTTTATTACCAAACCCCGACTTTCTCTGTTCCTCAGCGGTATAATAACATTGTCCGTTAAAACGAGTCAGATCTTTAAATACCAATGTATTTGATCATTACTGTCAACGTTTACTGTTGACTCCATTAGTTGCTGTCAACTTCATTACTGTCAACTCTGTTACCGTCAACTGTTATCGTCAACTCTGTTACTGTCAGCTCTGTTATCTTCAACTGTTATCGTCAACTCTGTTATCTTCAACTGTTATCGTCAACTCTGTTATCGTCAACTCTGTTATCGTCAACTTTGTTCTCGTCAACTCTGTTCTCGTCAACTCTGTTACCGTCAACTCTGTTATCGTCAACTCTGTTATCGTCAACTCTGTTACCGTCCACTCTGTTACCGTCCACTCTGTTACCGTCAACTCTGTTACCGTCAACTCTGTTACCGTCAACTCTGTTACCGTCAACTCTGTTATCGTCAACTCTGTTATTGTCAGCTCTGTTATCTTCAACTGTTACCGTCAACTCTGTTACCGTCAACTCTGTTATCGTCAACTCTGTTATTGTCAGCTCTGTTATCTTCAACTGTTACTGTCAGCTCTGTTATCTTCAACTGTTACCGTCGACTCTGTTACCGTCGACTCTGTTATCGTCGACTCTGTTATCGTCGACTCTGTTACCGTCGACTCTGTTACCGTCGACTCTGTTACCGTCGACTCTGTTACCGTCGACTCTGTTACCGTCGACTCTGTTACCGTCGACTCTGTTACCGTCGACTCTGTTACCGTCGACTCTGTTACCGTCGACTCTGTTACCGTCGACTCTGTTACCGTCGACTCTGTTACCGTCGACTCTGTTACCGTCGACTCTGTTATCGTCGACTCTGTTATCGTCGACTCTGTTATCGTCGACTCTGTTATCGTCGACTCTGTTATCGTCAACTCTGTTACTGTCAACTCTGTTACTGTCAACTCTGTTATCGTCAACTCTGTTACTGTCAACTCTGTTATCGTCAACTCTGTTACTGTCAACTCTGTTACTGTCAACTCTGTTACCGTCAACTCTGTTACCGTCAACTCTGTTACCGTCAACTCTGTTACCGTCAACTCTGTTACCGTCAACTCTGTTACCGTCAACCCTTTTACCGTCAACTCTGTTATCGTCAACTCTGTTATCGTCAACTCTGTTACCGTCCACTCTGTTACCGTCCACTCTGTTACCGTCCACTCTGTTACCGTCAACTCTGTTACCGTCAACTCTGTTATCGTCAACTCTGTTATTGTCAGCTCTGTTATCTTCAACTGTTACTGTCAGCTCTGTTATCTTCAACTGTTACCGTCGACTCTGTTACCGTCGACTCTGTTATCGTCGACTCTGTTATCGCCGACTCTGTGATCGTCAACTCTGTTACCGTCGACTCTGTTACCGTCGACTCTGTTACCGTCGACTCTGTTACCGTCGACTCTGTTACCGTCGACTCTGTTACCGTCGACTCTGTTACCGTCGACTCTGTTATCGTCGACTCTGTTATCGTCGACTCTGTTATCGTCGACTCTGTTACTGTCAACTCTGTTATCGTCAACTCTGTTACTGTCAACTCTGTTACTGTCAACTCTGTTATCGTCAACTCTGTTACTGTCAACTCTGTTATCGTCAACTCTGTTACTGTCAACTCTGTTACCGTCAACTCTGTTACCGTCAACTCTGTTACCGTCAACTCTGTTACCGTCAACTCTGTTACCGTCAACTCTGTTACCGTCAACTCTGTTACCGTCAACCCTTTTACCGTCAACCCTTTTACCGTCAACCCTTTTACCGCCAACTCTCTTACCGTCAACTCTCTTACCGTCAACTCTGTTACCGTCAACTCTGTTATCGTCAACTCTGTTATCGTCAACTCTGTTACCGTCAACTCTGTTACCGTCAACTCTGTTACCGTCAACTCTGTTATTGTCAACCTTGTTACTTTCAACTCTGTTATCGTCAACTCTGTTACTTTCAACTCTGTTACCGTCAACTCTGTTATCGTCAACTCTGTTATCGTCCACTGTGTTATCGTCAACTCTGTTACTTTCAACTCTGTTATCGTCAACTCTGTTACTTTCAACTCTGTTATCGTCAACTCTGTTATCGTCCACTGTGTTATTGTCAACTCTGTTACTGTCAACTCTGTTATCGTCCACTGTGTTATCGTCCACTGTGTTACTGTCAACTCTGTTACTGTCAACTCTGTTATCGTCCACTGTGTTATCGTACACTGTGTTATCGTACACTGTGTTATTGTCAACTCTGTTATCGTCAACTGTGTTATCTTCCACTATGTTATCGTCCACTCTGTTATCGTCCACTGTGTTATCGTCAACTTTGTTATCGTCCACTCTGTTACCGTCAACTCCGTTACCGTCAACTCCGTTACCGTCAACTCCGTTACCGTCAACTCCGTTACCGTCACTTCTGTTACAGTCAACTCTGTTATCGTCAACTCCGTTACCGTCAACTTTGTTATCGTTATCTAAATGTAAAACTCTTGAAAAGGGGTGTAAACTCAAGCCCATCTCATCTTTAAATGAATTTTTTTTGGCTACAATGTGCTGCTGTGATCGTCGTCTGTGTCCCAGAGCAATTACATGTGTTTTTGAGGATGTAATTATTCTTCCACATATGTAATTATGCAGTTGCACCTTTGCTGTGCTGTTAGTTGTGTTGGATTTGGATTACATACACACACACACACACACACACACACACACACACACACACACACACACAACTACTGATAAACAAAAGTCTCTGCATACACAACAAACAAACTCAAGGATAGAACTTAACTGACAGCTCACCGCAGGTTCATATTCACTGATTCAAATGATCTATTCAAAGTGAGTCTCCAGTTAATGACTCACTGATTTAAATTATCCACTTAGAGCAAGGATCCAGTTAACGACTCGCTGATTTGAATGATCCATTCAAAGTGAGTCTCCAGTTAACAACTTGCTGATTCAATTGATCCAAAGTGAGTCTCCAGTTAACAACTCACAGATTCAAATGATCCATTAAGAGCGAGTCTCCAGTCAACGACTCATAGAAACAAATGAACCAGTCCAGTTAACAACTCACTGATTCAAATGAGTTACTCAAAGTGAGTCACCAATTAACAGCTGATACAAGTGATTCATTCAAAGCAAATCTCCAATTAACGAATCACTGATTCAAATTATTTATTCAAAGTGATTCTCCAGTTAACAACTCACTGATTCAAAAGATCCATTCAAAGTGAGTATCCAGTTAACAACTCACTGATTCAAATGATCCATAAAGAGCGAGCCTCCAGTCAACAAATGAACCAGTCCAGTTAACGACTCGAATGATTAACTCAAAGTGAGTCACCAATTAACAGCTCACTGACTCAAATAATCAATTCAGAGCGAGTCTCCAGTTAAAAACTCACTGATTCAAATGATCCAATCAAAGGTAATCTCTATTTAACAACTTACTCATTCAAATGATTCGTTCAGATTGAGTATGCAATTAACATCTCATTATTCAAATGCAGACAGTGTCCAGTCAAAGACAAAGTAATTCAAATGAGTCTCCAATTAACTAAGAGTTTATTGAGTCTCCAGTTTATGACTCACTGATTCAAATGATCCATACAAAATGAGTCTCCAGTTAATGACTCACTGATTCAAATGATCCATACAAAGTGAGTCTCCAGTTAATGACTCACTGATTCAAATGATCCATACAAAGTGAGTCTCCAGTTAATGACTCACTGATTCAAATGATCCATACAAAGTGAGTCTCCAGTTAATGACTCACTGATTAAATGATCCAGTCCAATTAACAACTCACTGATTCAAATGATTTCCTCAAGAGTCTCACACGTAACTATTTTTATAATTAGAAGCAAAAATACTGAATCAAATGTATTTTAAGATGATTTTTAAAGACTTTTTTCACATTTAAGAAGCCTCTTTAGGTCATCGCAGTGAACGTACACCGACAGTAAATCAGTGTCCAGCAAAGCGGTGTGGAACTGAAGTGTTGAGCAGGACAGAATGATTCAGTGCTGGCGATTCAGCAGGAGAATCAGCTCTGATCACGCGCCGCGCTATAAAACAGCAGGTCAATGTATCACAGCCCTCTGCCCGGCGTATGATTTATTACAACACATCAGGCTTTAGATTAAAGTCAGCGTGGAGCAGCTCTAATGCATACAGCGTCCAATCTGAGAGAGTTTCAGCACACAAAACACACAGAACCACTGTAATCCTTCAGCCGCCGTCAGCCGTGCACACAAATACATGCAGAGGATGGAGCAGACCTGCTAAACACTGCAGTCCTCACAAACAACATCAGATATGTGGAGAAAATGCTTTTCTTACTGAGAGTTCCTTATCCAATTGTCTGAAATGGTTTAAATCAAGAATATTGGCTTGTTTTCAAAAATAATGAGTCAAATTAAGTGAGTTTTTCCTTAAAGCAAGATAATCTGCTAGTGAGTCTCCAGTAAACGACTCACTGATTCAAATGATTCAGTCAAAGCGAGTCTCCAGTTATGAAATCACTGATTTAAATGATTCAGTCACGTTTCCAATTAACTAACAGTTTAATGAGTCTTCAGTTACTGACTCACTGATTAAACTAATTCAGTCACAGAGTCTCCAGTTAGCTAACAGTTTAATGAGTCTTCAGTTAATGACTCACTGATTCAAATGATTCAGTCAAAGGGAGTCTTCAGTTATGAACTCACTGATTTAAATGATTCAGTTACAGTTTCCAGTTAACTAACATTTTAATGAGTATTCAGTTAATGACCCACTGATTCAAATGATTCAGTCACAGAGTCTCCAGTAAGCTAACAGTTTAATGAGTCTTCAGGTAACGACTCACTGATTAAAATCAAAGCAAGTCTCCAGTCAAAGACTCACTGATTCAAATTATTCAGTCATGTTTCCAGCTAACTAACAGTTTACTGATTCTTCAGGTAGTGACTTACTGGTTCAAATCAAAGTTAGTCTCCACTTAACAACTCACTGATTCAAATGATTCAGTCAAAGCGAGTCTCCACTTAACGACTCACTGATTCAAATGATTCAGTTAAAGCAAGTCTCCATTTAACGACTCACTGATTCAAACGATTCAGTCAAAGTAAATCTCCACTTAACAACCCACTGATTCAAATGATTCAGTCAAAGCGAGTCTCCACTTAACGACTCACTGATTCAAATGATTCAGTCAAAGTAAGTCTCCACTTACAGACTCAATGACAGTTAGGTAACAGCTTAATGAGTCTTCAGTTAATGATTCAAATGGATGGCTGCTTCTCACTCAGGGCTGCTGTTTATGCTAATGAGGGAGAGATGGGCACTATTGGGCGGGGCTTTCCCTGTCTAATGACTTGTACAAAGGGAGAATGTCAATCAAAGTGTTTCATTGATCAAGTATGATTAGAACAAACACAATTCATTCGAGTTGAGCATTAGAGGCTGCTGGAGATCCTCACACACTGCTGACACACAAACACACACACACACACACACACACACACTACTGTGCTTAAAGAGTGATAAGAGGGATTTCTGCATAACAGGTGTCCATCTCTGTGTGTAAACCCCAGGACGGATTCCTCCAGGAATTTCTCTTAATCAGGCTTTAATTAGCAGCTTCATCACACAAACCCAAGCGTCCTCGATATGAACAATGCAGATGTCGGTGGCTCATCCCTCCATTCAGACGCAATTATTCACAGGAATCAATGCGCTGCTTTGTGGAGCCGAACGCAGGGAATGCTGTGTGCAGAGCGGAGGTTAAACGCAGGCCAAACACTTCACACACGCGCTAATTAGACTGCTTTTCATGCGTCTGCAAAGGTCTCGACGACACACACGCAAACAAAACGCAGACCCCGGCCCCGCAGCTCAGCGCAGCACTTGACTGCTAACGCACTGTTTAACTGATGCTAACACTCTAAGTGGCGCTAGCATGCTAATGTGAACAACACTGACGTTTGCATATCATAAATAATCAAAGAAGCTGCTGGAAACATGTGCCGGGACAGCAGAGATGCTAAAGTTTACGGCTAGCTTCAAACTGATGGCTACTATAGGAAAGGGTTATTGTTTACCTGTGACAGTGTTAACGCTCAAACTGTGTTCATAATGTTTAACGTGTCTGACAATAATCAATATTCATATTAGGAGTAAATCTGCCTCGTTCTGGAGCTGTGCAGAGCTGTAGCTGATTAATCAGGTCTGATGTACAACACTACTGCAGCTGAATCCTGTCATCATGCTGGAGAGACGCATTCGGTTCTGAGGTAGGACCACGGCACTAAAACACACACACACACACACGCACGCACGCACGCACGCACGCACGCACACACACGCACACACGCACACACACACACACCTGAAATGCATACATAATGCCCCAACACACACAAACACACACACACACCTGAAATGCATACACAATGCACTAACAAACACACACAGACACACACACACACACACACCTGAAATACATACACAATGCCCTAACACACACACACACACACACACAAAACACACCTGAAATGCATACACAATGCCCTAACACACACAAACACACACACACACCTGAAATGCATACACAATGCCCTAACACACACACACACACACACACACAAAACACACCTGAAATGCATACACAATGCCCTAACACACACACACACACACACACAAAACACACCTGAAATGCATACACAATGCCCTAACACACACAAACACACACACACACCTGAAATGCATACACAATGCACTAACACACACACACACACACACACACAGACACACACACACCTGAAATACATACACAATGCCCTAACACACACACACACACAAAACACACCTGAAATGCATACACAATGCCCTAACACACACAAACCTGAAATGCACACACAATGCACTAACACACACACCTAAAATGCATACACAATGCACTAACACACACACCTAAAATGCATACACATTGCACTAACACACACACACCTGAAATGCATACACAATGCACTAACACACACACACACACACACCTGAAATGCATACGCAATGTCCTAACACACACACACACACACACACCTGAAATGCATACACAATGTACTAACACACACACAGACACACACACACACCTAAACCCTTAAAAAAAATCCCAGTAAAATTAAGTACAACAGTAAAGCTGCAATAGCATGAGGTATACACACAGTTCTATTACAGTACACCAAAGTTCAACAGCAGTAAAATCTGCAGTACAGCTGAGGTAACAGTAAATAAACTGAGGGGCAATATAGTGATGTGTTATATAATGTACTGCACTTGGGGACATCAGTATTAAAGTGTACATTAGTTTATGTATTGCAGTATTGTAGATGTGTTTCTGCCGTTAAATACACTTCTGAAAAGTGCAATACAATATACATGTAATTCATTCATTCACTCACTCATTAACTTATTCATTCATTCACTCATTCATTCACTCATTATTAAATTCATTCATTCATTCACTTGCTCATTCATTCATTCACTCACTCACTCACTGATTAATTCATTCACTCATTCATCCATTAATTCATTCATTGATTAATTGATTCATTCATTCCCTCGTGTATTTGCTCATTCATTCATTCATTCACTCACGCATTCGCTCATTAAATAATTTATTCATTCATTCACTTGCTCATTCGTTCACTCATTCATTCACGCATTCATTTGCTCATTCATTCATTCACTCATTTATTCATTCGCTCATTATTTAATTCATTTATTCATTAATTCATTCATACACTCATTCATTAATTTATTCATTTACTCACTCATCCATTAACTCATTCATTCATTCATTCATTCATTCATTTACTCTACATGGTAGAACTTCAGTAATACAACCGAAGTGCTGAAACCTCATTTGGAAACCATTGTCCACAAGCAGGACAAGTACTAGCAGTACTGCAGTTGTATTGTAGAAGTACTTCAGTTGTGTAATTACTGCAATATGTTTAAATATCAGTTTTTTCGTGTCCAAAACTGTTCAGAAGTGAACTAAAACTGCAGTATTCCTTTTAAAAAGCTGCAGTAATGTTTTGTAAGGGAAACACATACGCAATGCACTAACACACACATGCAACACACCTGCAATGCACACACAATTTACATGCAATGTGCAATCACCTAACACACACACATGCAACACACCCATACAATGCATACGCACTGCACACACACACACACACAAATTAATGATCTGCACCTCTACCATGCGCAAACACAGACGCACACACACACACACACACACACACACATGTTATAATCATATAAACCCATCGCCCCACAGACAAATGAACTGAGCCACAAACGACTGAAGGGTCTCAGACTAATGACATCACAGGGGGAAACACTGCAAGGTTATCAGAGCCAGAGCTGCACAATTAAAGCTCTTCTTATTTGTCCAGCAGGGTTTGATATGAATGAGAAATCCTGCAGATTAGAGGAGCGGCGGAGAACATGGGGAACTGACTGCACAACAGCACTACAATAACAGCACAGTAGTAACAGCACTATAGCAACTGTGTGTAGTCAAGATGTAGTGACGTCATCACTAAATACTCAGCTCACAGCAGAGAAGCTGGTGCAGGAATAACAACTTTTTCACAAGAGTGAGTGAATAAATGAGCGAATGAATGAGTGAGTGAATGAATGAGTGAGTGAATAAATGAATAAATTAATGAACGAGTGAATAAATTAATCAATGAGTGAGTGAATGAATGAATGAATGAATGAATGAATGAATGAATGAATGAGAGAATGAATCAATGAGTGAGCGAATGAATGATGAATAATTGCGCAAATTTATGAATGGGCGAATGAATGAGTGAATGAATGTGCAACTGAATAAATTAATTAATGGATGAGTGAGCGAATGAGTGAATGAATGAATCAATGAGTGAATGAATTAATGAATGAGTGAATGAATTAATTAATGAGTGAATGAGTGAGTGAACGAATGAATTAATCAATGAGTGAGCAAATCAATGATGAATGAATGAGCAAATTAATGAATGAGTGAATGAATGTGGAACTGAATAAATTAATGGATGAGTGAATGAATAAGTGAATGAATGAATTAATCAATGAGTCAGTGAATGAATGAGCGAATGAATGAATGAGTGAATTAATTAATGAATGTCTGAATGAATTAATTAATGAGTGAATGAGTGAGTGAACGAATGAATTAATCAATGAGTGAGCGAATCAATGATGAATGAATGAGCAAATTAATGAATGGGTGATTGAATTTGCAACTGAATAATTTAATGGATGAGTGAATGAATAAGCGAATGAGTGAATGAATGAATTAATCAATGAGTGAGTGAATGAATGAGTGAATGAATAAATTCATTAATGAATGAGTCAATGAGTGAGTGAATGAATGAGCAAATGAATGAATGAATGAATTAATTAATGAAGGAAAGACAGAAAGAAAGAAAAAGGAAGAAATTAATCAATCAATAAATGAACGGCTCAATGAATGAGTGAATAATAAACCAGCAGTAGGATTATCGACTCGCTGTCATCTGAAAATGAAAAAATATCATGAAAATGAGAGTAGAGGACTTCAGAAATGATGGATTTGACTAAGACGCCAACATGTGTTTATTCTATAGAGATCCAGTTTCCTACATAATTCACTAATGATTACTCTGTCATTAATTTACAGTAATACAGTCTATTGTCATGTTTTTAGATGTTTTTAGACAGAAGTTGACAGTTGGTCATTGTTATGGGTTTGTTGGTGCGTTCTGTTTTCTGGCTTTTGCTTTTCTTTTTTCTTAATAGGTGACTGATTATGATGCAGCAGGTGTGGCTAATCTTAATTATTTAGCTTATTTAATCTTAGCTTATTTAAGGAGCTGCAAAGATGCGTTTGAGAGACTGCTTTGGGGGATCGTTGTTTCGTTTGACGTCCTTTGGTTTACCCACCGCTTATATATATTTTTTTGCTTATTTTGAACTTTGCTCCAATGTAATTAGTTGTTGTTTTGAACGTTATATGTTATGTTAGACATTTTATTTGGGTATTTTGATACCTCTTTGCACTTTATTTTATTTTATTAATTTGTTTTTGTAACCTTTAAATAAATATCTTTTTGCATCTTTTCATTCAACTTGGTTTGGTTCCCATCATTTTGTTGCATGTTTGAGCCGGCACGTAACAGTCATAAATGAACAAATATTGAATGATTATAAGGATATTATTATGATGTCATATAAAAAAATATATAGGGCTCTATTTTAACAATTTAGGTGCAAAATCTAAAGCTCGTGGCTCAACTGCATTAAGAGTGTGTCTGAATCCACTTTTGCTATTTTAGGAATGGATAAATCCGCTCTGCCCCGCGGCGCATGGTCTAACAGGGTTGTGCTTATTCTCTTAATGAGTTCTGGCTGTGTTTTGAGCATAAGGTGCTTTAAACCAATCAGAGTCTCGTCTCTCATTCCCTTTAAGAGTCAGTTGCGTCGCTCCATGGTGATTTGGTATTTACATGGCGACTTCGAAAGTGTAAAAACTGAACGCTTCACTAGAGAAAACAGTTAAACAGAGCATCTGCAGCGCGAGGATAAAGAACGAGCCTCCTCCATTCAGCCTCTTTACTTTAGTCTTTACTTTACTTTTCCTCTTTACTCCTTTACTTTGGTGGAGTGAGGAAACGGTGGAAACTCACTCCACTGAACACATCCATTAGCCCACATATTTAATTTCCTTTGTTAAGCACAAAGATTTGATCAAAACTATTTCTAAATTCAGTTCTAATCTCCAGCAGAGGAATAAATGAACAATAATAATGAAGTGTGGTCAAAACACTGAGTTATATCCAAACACACGACCTGTTCTGATGCCCTATATGGTGATGCAGACGTCTCCAAAACCCCACAGCTGGACAAATCTACACTTGTGTTTATTAAAACAAATATAAATCTGCAGATAATCAATAATCCTGCTGATAATAATAACATTTGTGTGTTGCTGATCATCCTGTGTGTATTCAGCAGTGTGTAAGCGTTTGGACCTGCATTGGTGTATAACTAACATGCTCTGCTGGACTTTAGAGCAGCTTTTAGTTGTTAGTTTTGAGTCAGTTCCTCAGAATAGCAACGCCCCAACAATGCGCCTTAACACACCTCCTTTATAGACCAGCACACCCATGAGTCCACAGAGTGACATTGACAAAACACTTCTTTTGTCAATGTCAATTTTATTTATATAGCACTATTAAACACAACCAGAGGTTGACCAATGTGCTGCACAATACACATCACAACAGAGGAAAAATATTAAATTACAGCTGAAACAGACTATTTTCATTGATAAAATGGCAAATCAAAGAGGGAAGTTTTCAACCTAGACTTAAAAACAGACCGAGATGAAACAGATCTGACACAGAGGGGCAGAGCATTCCACAACTGAGGAACAGCTACTGCGAAGGCACGGTCAGCCCTGCATTTCAGCCTCGACTTAGGGATGCATAACACCCTCTGGTTAGATGACCAAAGAGACCGACCAGGCTGATGCTCAATCAACATGTCTGACAGATAAGAAGCCAGGCCATCTAGAGATTTAAAAACCAAGGGAAGCATTTTAAAGTGACTGGATAGTGCAGAGGCAGCCAGTGCAGAGAGCGTAACACTGGGGTAATGTGCTCATGTTTCTTGCTACCCGTTAAAAGCCTTGCAGCAGCATTTTGAACTAAATGTAAACAGGATATGGTTTCCTGATTAATCCCAGAGTATAATGAGTTACAATAGTCCAATCTAGCGGTAATAAAAGCATGGATTATTATTTCTGTTTTTTGATAGATCAAATAGATGTTACATGCCTGGTGGTGTTGCTCTGTTGTTCCCTCCTCCCCCTTTCTGTTTTTATTTGCTGTCTGCTGTTCTTCTGAAATATACGTGTTCCGATTGGTTGGCAGAGTAGACCAATCAGAAGAGGATAGGGGGTTATTTAAGCACTCCAATGATGACTCGACTAGGGCTGGGCGATACCAAGTAAATACAGGGCCAGTATTGCCGACATCGATACCGATACAGATACAGAATCAGAAAGAACTTTATTGCCAGGTATGTTCACACATACGAGGAGTTTGTTTTGGTGACAGAGCTTCTACAGTGCAGCAGGATTACAGAGACAGGACAAGAAAGAGATAATAAATATATTTTAAATACAGAAGTAAGTAGTGAGTGCAAATATACAGATTGACAAGTGTATGTACGTGTTTATTACTATATACAACGTTATATGTGCAGCTGTTATGTGCAAATTGGCATGTAAAGTGTGTTGTTAAATAAGTGTATATGTGTATAAAAGTGTACAGCAGTAGTGATGTTGGTTCCACAATTATTATCATCAAGTGTTCATGAGATGGATTGCCTGAGGGAAGAAACTGTTTCTGTGTCGGGCTGTTCTGGTGCGCAGTGCTCTGTAGCGTCGACCAGAAGGTAAAAGTTCAAAGAGGCAGTGTGCTGGGTGTGAGGGGTCCAGAGTGATTTAGGCAGCCCATACACTTTAAAAAGCATCCACTTGACCCTAAAGGTACTTTTCTGTAGGGGAGAACAGTGTGATGATTTATGAGTTAAATGCTCTCAATGCAGCTATAATTAAATGTATATGTTAAAACCCAGGACATATTTTAAACACTTAAGACAAATATTTTTGTTTATTACTGTAATGATCTGGATTTGCAAACACAAACTTATTATTAGAGAACAATGATTTTATTTTATTTTTTATTTTCCTTCAGTCTGTGGTTTTTGTTCAGAAACATAAATATAATAACAAACTAGGCATGTGCCGGTATCACATTTTCATGCTGCGATTAATTGATTGAGCTTTTATCACGGTATACGGTATTATCACGATATTTTAATTTTACTAGAGAAACTTCAGTTTCGTCAACTTAGTAACTTTAATAACTTTTTAATTAACTAAAAGTACTTCAAACATTTAAATACAAATAAATATAAATAAAACAATACACAATATAAAAGTAAACTTGAGCAATTATATCAAAGTGAATGTGCAAATGGAAACCGTCTTCAATCAGCAATCGTGGAATGAACTGCCAACTATTCCAGCATGTTTTATGCAGCAGATGCCTTTCCAGCCACAACCCAATATTGGAAATCACCCATACACACTCATTCACACACACTCATACACTACAGTCAATTTAGCTTATTCAATACACTATTCACTCAGCCTATATTCAATAATAAACATAACGAAAACTGCCTGCTAATGCATGGGTAAATCTTCAAAGGGAACAGTGTTACATTTTAACCTTTCACCTCATCCTGCTTGCTGTTTCACTATCTAAACAATGAAAACATAATATAAGTCAAATTGGTTTCATTTTGATATTTGATTTACACTGTCTCTTTTGCAGAATATCAGTTTTAATAACCAATAATGGCCATTATAACAGTATAACGTACATTAAATTTAAACGATAAAGGTAAGCAATCAGTCAATGTGCAGAATCAGTGTATGTGGTTACATAAATTAATATATTAGCTTATCTTTGCACTCAGCCAAAACAGTTAACTGAGAACAAGTGATTCAAAAGACATAAGAATTGTTAGATAGAGACAACAAGATGAATTCAATATCACGTTTAACAGCTATAGTGAGATGAGATCACCCAGCAGATGAACTGTCTGACATGGACTAAACTCTCACCTGGGGTTTATGCTTACCCGCTGAACTAGTGGCTGCAGCTCTGGGCAGAGAGTGTGTGGTCACGTGATTTGCGTTTTTAGCCGTGTACTAGAATGAACAGAGAACTTTTCAGAATCGCTAAATGAAACGCCGGTGTATTTCCCGCGATTTCTCTGCGCCTCCCTTGCGTTTCTTCTCTCTCACTCTCGACTATTTTGACAAATACACACAGACGACGCACGCTCACACGGAGTCCAAAATAGGAGTTTGTGATTGGGCCAGCCAAATGTCAATACCGAAAAGAGCCAATGGGCTGCACAGTGTCACATGGGCCGGCCCGATCTGTCTGTCCGGGAAAAAAAGCATCTACTTTCAGAGAGTCACAGATCACAGCAGCGTCAATCAATAAGGCAGAAAAAAACGATAGGCTGCTAAGCCTTTTATGGGCCGATCAAATCATAAGACGATGATCAGCCCGGCCCAAAAAGTACGTCGGCCCACCGGAAAAGTGCCCAGTCTGCCAGATGGCAAGTCCGCCCCTGCGTGTGAGGATTATAGCGCGGTGGCAGCGGCGCCCGCGCACACAGGGCTTCTACATGTGGGGATTGTTTACATCAGAGTGCGCATCAGTTCTGCGCAGCATATACGCAGTGTTTCTTCAAGCGGTTGATGGAAAATAAGCTAAGGCGTGTTCTAAGAATATAAATTCGGATCTATTATTTTTCACGGTATTTTGAAGTGCCCGCGATAACAATATCGTGCATATTCATTACCGTGATTTATCGCATTACCGAATACCGGCACAAGCCTATAACAAACCCATTTCTCTTTTAGCATTTCTTTAATATCTTTAAACAAATAAATGTAAAATAAATTGCATTTTAAATACATTTTAAATAAACAAAGACCACAACATTATTACAGGCGAATAAATATTTTAACACTTTTTTAGTTTTTGTTCACTGTCTTGTTCAAAATAACAAAGTGTTTCTCCTTCATTAGACTCTTAACATGACCTTTATTTATAAACAAAGTGCAGACGAATGCTTGTATATAATGAGGGATAATCTGACGTATTTATATTTTAACTTTATAGTATTCTCACCAGCTTAAACATGTTTTCAAGTGTTTTAAATGTTTTTTTTTATACTACAGCAAAAGATAACTGACTAAAAAACATGTTTAGCTGGTAAAAAAACTTCTGTTAATGAACTTCTGTTCCACCACTGAATATGCTTAAATTCCAAAATATTTCCTATAATTAGCAGGTATATATGCTGACTATATAGGCTATATTTAACCAGCCTGATGATGAAACTAACAAGTTCAACAATGACCAAGTAATCATTTAGTTTTTCAATATGACATTAACTAATACTGAATGTCCTATATAACTTGAATATTAATTTCACTCCTGTAGCTAGCTACCTGGATATTCACTGCCTCTCCGAAACGACTCGGCCAGTGCATGACCTCTGATTGGGATATGCCTGGAGGATTTGCCTCCTCTTCTCTCCTGTTTTGCTGCTCTGCGTTCTCTTTTTTCTGTTGTTTTATGTGTTTGTATAGATTTGTGGTGTTGCCTTAGACTTTCTACAAACTTCGCAATTTGCAATATTTTCATTTACTGCAGTAAAATAACTCCAAACAGCGCTCCTCTTTCTTTCCGTCATCTCAAAACAGCCAAAACTGCTTGCGCTTTGGCGCTGCTGAGTCACGTGGTTTAATAACAGCAGAGCAAGACGGAGCAACGGTGCATATAAAAGGAGCAGAGGTATTTAGAGACATGTCTGCTCTTTTATGAAACGGGAGCAGTGTACTTTACCGTAAATTAGATGAAATTTAAATAAAAGTATCGATCTCGGAAGGCTACTATCGATCCGATATCAGTACCAACGTTGGTATCGATACTATTGATATTAGGATGGATTCGCCCACCCCTAGACTCAACCCAGATTAGAGGGGGATCCTTGTTGCTTATTGCTGCTGTGTTTGTTTGTGTGACATTTGTCCCTATCTTGTTCTCTGATTCGCTTTAAAGAGTTGTACATCTGTTCAGAACGTCCCATACTTGCTTAAATATACTAAAAGGGAAGTGAAAGTGAAGTATGTCACGTGACTTACATTTTTGATTCTCTGTTAATCCACTAGGTTAGAAGCGGGTGCTATTCTGTGTATGTTTGTTCCAGTGAGTGCAGTTGAGTAAGGGGCGTGTGACGCAGAAGATTATATATTTCTCTTTAGTTATTTAAAGGTGGGGGGGGGATTAGTTAGCGGCTGTTTAATTGGTTATTTTCTTTGATTTGGCACTGCTTATTTTCCTTCCTTCTATCAGGTATGTTTGTTTACTTTTTGCATTTATTGTACATAATTGTAAATCTATTTTAGGTGATTTAAACATTCTTTTTCTTTATCTTTATTGTAATGAAGCGATCCATTTTTTCGCCATGTCGTTGTCTGAGTAGATTCATAGTCTCAGGGGAATTCTTACAATATTGGGTTGTCATTATTATGTTAAGCCCTTTTCATCCTAACAATAGATTTGACTCTTTTTAAAAGCCGAAGCTGAAAGACGCAGGATTTGACCACTGCATTTATCTGTTTGTCAAAGCTCAAGCCATCATCCAGAATAACACCCCGATTTTTACCCAGGGCTTCATAGAAAAACTGCATCTTTCAAGATTAACCATTGCCGCTCTGGAAGAGTTAGACGGACCGAACAGAATCATTTCAGTCTTACGGTCATTAAAATCTAGAGAGTTCAAAGACAACCAGGCTTTCACATCCGACAAGCATAGCAGAAGGGTCTCTAGCCCACTTGAACTTGGTTTTAAAGGGAGTTATATTTATGCGTCATCTGTATAACAGGGAAAAGAATGACTCATTTATTCATTTTTTTTCTGCTTAGTCCCTAATTTATTACTGGTCGCCACAGCGGAATTCCAACTATTCCAACATATGTTTTACACAGCGGATGCCCTTCCAACTGTAACCCAGTGCTGGGAAACACCCATACACACATATTCACACTCATAGACCACGTCCAATTAAGTTTTTTTTTAACAAGTGTTTTTATTAGTTTTACATTTTCCAATAATTACCAAAGAACACAACAATAAAAAATACAAGGAATAAGCATTAAAATACAAAGAAAATAATGGTTATAATAATTAAAATAAAGAAAAATAGATAATAAAAAAATAATAATTACAGAAAAAAAAATTATTATTAAAAAAAAAAAAACAATCGGGGCATATAAATGGTTTCAATGAAAATACAGAGAGACAGTCAATAGGGGTAGTGAGCATTTTAAGCATCAGAATCCGCATTATATTGGTCCAGGTGATCAAGAAATTGCCATATATAGTAAAACTTAGCAAGATTATCAATAACTCCATAACGGACTCTTTCCATGTGCAATATTTGAGTGAGATAAGGTAACCATGTCTTAAATTGAGGAACAGAATCTGATTTGCACAGTTTTAGAATGACACTCCTAGCAATAATCATTCCATAAATTATGGTGCTTTGTATGGACACATATAGCAAATATAGCAATTTCTGGGTCGGGTGTAAAGGTAAAACCATACATATCAGAAAACCATTTAAATATGTCACACCAGAAATCATAAAGTTTTGCACACGTCCAAAAAAGGTGGGTCAGGCAGCCTTCAGCAGACTTACACCGGTCACATGTAGGGGAGATGGTAGGAAAAATTCAGTGTAATTTAGATTTTGAGTAGTGCAGTCTATGCATCTTTAAATCATGTCCAATTAAGTTGATCAGTTCCCCTTTAGTGCATGTGTTTGGACTGTGGGAGAAACCGGAGCACCAGGAGGAAACCCACGCTAACACGGGGAGAACATGCAAACTCCACACAGAAACACCAACTGACCCAGCCGGGACTCGAACCAGCAACCTTTTTACTGTGAGGCCACAGTGCTAACCACTGAGCCACCATAACCAATAACTTTACATCTTAAAATATTGTTAGTTTTTATTTAAACAATCAATAAATACAGCCCCCAAATGAACGCCTCTGAATGCAGTGCAATTCATTTCACATCGGACCAAACGCCAAACACGCACAATTCAATCATTTAATCCACCTTTTCAGTCTCTGGCCAACAAGTGTTCCACTTACTGGCTAAAGTCCACAATAAGTCCATTATTTTGCACTTGGCAGGTTTTCATTTACATTTCTGCATCTGGCACTCGGAGCGTCTTACAGAGCAGGTGGGATTATAATTAAACACATTAGCCTGTTAGTGCTTCTGCCATTTTATTTTAACTGAACTACAGGCACACAAAACCCTCAATTACTGTTCACATCGGCTGACACTGAGAACAGGACGTCCAGTCGCACTGATCTCAACAGCAAAAAGAGGACACCGAGCCAAAATGGAGTCCACAACAACCAGAATCAGAATGAGCTTTATTGGCCAAGTGTGCACAAACACGCGAGGAACTTGGGGGTACATGCATGTTTCCAGTATGAATTAGCATGTTTTCCAGTATAGATTAGCATGTTAGCATGTTTTCCAGTATGAATTAGCATGGTGTTAGGATGTTTCCAGTATAAATTAGCAGCTTGCTAGCAAGTTTCCAGTATGAATTAACATGTTAATAGCATGTTTCTACAGGGAATTAGCATGTTCCATGTATGGATTAGCATGTAGTTAACATATTTCTAGTATGAATTAACACATTTCTTCCATGTTCCCAGTATGGATAAGCATGTTGCTACCATGTTTACAGTATAGATTAGCATATTGATATCATGTTTCTAACATTAATTAGCATGTTTTAATAGCATGTTTTCCATTTTGGATTACCAAGTTTCCAATATTAATTAATATGGTGTTAGAATGTTTCCAGTATAAAGTAGTACCATGCTAGCATGTTTCCAGTATGGATTAGCATGTTGCTACCATGTTTCCAGTATAGATTAGCATGCTTATATCACATTTCTAACATTAATTAGCATGTTTTGATAGCATGTTCCTAGTATTTACTAGCAAGTTTTCAGTATGAATTAGCATGTTGCTAGCATGTTTTCCAGTTTGGATTAGCATGTTACCATGTTTCCAATATGAATTAGCATGGTGTTAGGATGTTTCAAGTATAAAACAGCACGTTGTCAACATGTTTACAGTACAAATTTGCATGTTTATACTGTGAATTCACATGTTCTCCTAGCATGTTCCTTGTATGGATTAGCATGTAATCAGCATATTTCAAGTATGAATTACCATGTTTCCAATATGTATTAACATGTTAATATCATGTTTATAACATTAATTACCTTGTTTTGAAAGCATGTTTCTAGTATGGATTAACATGTTATTAACATGTTTCCAGTATGAATTAGCATGTTGTTAGCATGTTTCCAGTATGAATTAACATATTATTATCATCTTTCTAACATGTTTTGATAGCATCTTCCTAGTATGGTTTAGTATGTTGTTAGCATGTGTTCAGTATAAATTAGCATGTTGTTAGCATGTTTTTAGTATGAATTAGCATGACTCTAGCATGTTTCCAGTATAAAATATCATGTTTCCAGTATGAATTATGTTGCTACCATATTTGTAATATTGATTTGCATTTTGTGAGTATAGATTAGCATGTTGCTATTATGTTTCTAGTAAGGATTAGCATGTTTTCAGTAAAAATGATTATGTTGCTGCCATGTTAGTAGTACGGATAAACTTGTTGCAAGCATTTTCCTTGTTTTTAGATTAGATTCAACTTTATGTTTCTAGTATATATTATAATGTTGTTAGCATGTTACCAGTATGGATTAGCATGTTGTTTCTATGTTTCCAGTATGAATTACATGTTGTTAGCATGCGTTCAGTATGAATTAGCATGCTGTTAAAATGTTTGAAATATCAATTAGCATGTTTTTACAAGTTTCCGGTAAGAATTATCATGTTGCTACCATGTTTCAAGTATAAATTAACATGTTGTTAGCAAGTTTCCAGTACGAATAAACATGTTGCTAGCATGTTTCTAGTGCGGATTAGCATTTTTTGCTATCATGATGTTAGTATGAATTAGCATTTTGTTAGCATGAATTAACATGCTTCTAATATGGATTAGCATGTTGAATTTGGTCGGTCAAATTAGCAATAATTTTTCTTATGGTGGTAATTGTGAAAAATATAAAGAAATATAATAATAATAATAATAATAATTATTATTATTATTATAATATTGTCAGTACCCAGATCAGTATGTGTCATTAGCTTAATTATCTGTTTTATGCAAATAACACACCTTTGAAATGTCACGACTGAACAATCAGAATCAAGTTTTCAAGAGAGCCGTGTAATAATCACTGCAAACACACAACTCCACCTTTGGAAATGTGGAAATCAATCATGGATGACAGCTCGTTTAGATTATCAGGAGGAGGGAACAGCTAAAATTTCAATTACAGAGCAAACAAAGCTGCGCAGCGATATGCTTAACCTCCAAACACCGGTTCATAATCCTGATGAGATGTGAATCTGCGAGAGACGTCAATGATGATGATGATAATCGCACTTCACTAACAGCAGTTTATGAGGCATCTCAGCATTTACAGTCAGCAACACACTTGAGCAGATGTACTGTACAAACACACGCTAAAGCTCTATTAGCAACTGCTAGCACTTTATTTAATGCAAAGAGTTTCAAAGCAGCTTAACGGTAATGAACGGAAAGATAACTGCGTTAATGCTGCAAAATGTACATGCTCACTTAAAAGGAAAGTTCACATGCAAAAACAGAACATTTCCTCAGCATTTATATAGTCACATAGGAATTGTTTCCAAACTATATTCTGAAGAAGGCTGGGGGAAAAAGCCACCATTGACTTCTAAAGTAGGAAACAAAACAAACTGAAAGATAATAAGATTTGACAATAACAACAAAGTTGTTGAACAAAGTTGACGATAACAGAATTGACGATAACAGAGTTGACGATAACAAAGCTGACGGTAACAGAGTTGAAGATAACAGAGTTGAAGATAACAGAGTTGAAGATAACAGAGTTGAAGATAACAGAGTTGACGATAACAGAGATGACGATCACAGAGTTGACGATAACAGTGCTAAAGATAACAGAGTTGACGACAAAGTTGACGATAACAGAGTTGATGGTAACAGAGTTGACGGTAACAGAGTTGACGATAACAGAGTTGAGGATAACAGAGTTGACGATAACAGAGATGACGATCACAGAGTTGACGATAACAGTGCTAAAGATAACAGAGTTGACGACAAAGTTGACGATAACAGAGTTGAAGATAACAGAGTTGACGATAACAGAGATGACGATAACAGAGTTGACGATAACAGAGTTGACGATAACAGAGTTGACGATAACAAAGCTGACGGTAACAGAGTTGAAGATAACAGAGTTGAAGATAACAGAGTTGAAGATAACAGAGTTGACGATAACAGAGTTGAAGATAACAGAGTTGACGATAACAGAGTTGAAAATAACAGAGTTGAAGATAACAGAGTTGACGGTAACAGAGTTGAAGATAACAGAGTTGACGATAACAGAGTTGAAGATAACAGAGTTGACGATAACAGAGTTGAAAATAACAGAGTTGAAGATAACAGAGTTGACGGTAACAGAGTTGACGGTAACGGAGTTGAAGATAACAGAGTTGAAGATAACAGAGTTGAAGATAACAGAGTTGACGATAACAGAGTTGAAGATAACAGAGTTGACGATAACAGAGTTGAAGATAACAGAGTTGAAGATAACAGAGTTGACGGTAACAGAGTTGACGATAGCAGAATTGAAGATAACAGAGTTGACGGTAACAGAGTTGATGATAACAGAGTTGAGGATAACAGAGTTGACGATAACAGAGATGACGATCACAGAGTTGACGATAACAGTGCTAAAGATAACAGAGTTGACGACAAAGTTGACGATAACAGAGTTGAAGATAACAGAGTTGACGATAACAGAGATGACGATCACAGAGATGACGATCACAGAGTTGAAGATAACAGAGCTGACGGTAACAGAGTTGACAGTAACAGAGCTGACGGTAACAGAGTTGACGGTAACAGAGTTGACGATAACAGAGTTGACGATAACAGAGTTGACGGTAACAGAGTTGACGGTAACAGAGCTGACGATAACAGAGTTGACGATAACAGAGTTGACGGTAACAGAGTTGACGGTAACAGAGCTGACGGTAACAGAGTTGACGATAACAGAGTTGACGATAACAGAGTTGAAGATAACAGAGTTGACGGTAACAGAGTTGACGGTAACAGAGTTGACGATAACAGAGATGACGATCACAGAGTTGACGATAACAGAGTTGACGGTAACAGAGTTGACGATCACAGAGTTGACGATCACAGAGTTGACGATAACAGTGCTAAAGATAACAGAGTTGACGACAAAGTTGACGATAACAGAGTTGAAGATAACTGAGTTGACGATAGGAGAGTCGACAATAAGAGTCATCAATAATAGAGTTGACGATAACAGAGTTGGCGATAGGAGAGTCAACAATAAAAGACGAAAACAAAGTTGATTATCACAGTTGACAGTAACAGAGTCGACACATAATTAATCTACTATAGGTGAATCCTGAACATTTTGCACAAATGAATGGGAGCAGAATAATAATGTCTTCCAGAGTTTCCCGGCACAGGAAGTGACATCAATAGCAGCAAGTTACATGATTTTTCAACCATTTGTTCAGCCTTTTTATAACTGATGTAGTTAAGCAGATCGCAAAGACACGCACTAAATGTGTTTTTATAACCGAAATGCCAAAATAATACAGAGAACGGGTGTTTGGTGCAAATATTATTAGCATGAACACATTAAAACATGAAAATTAGTCTTAATTATTTGGTGATAATTGAAGCTGAATGTGTGATTCAGGAGGCGGAGAGTCAACAATAGCTTTAAACATTACTCTGAAGAGTACTTTTAGAGATAACTTGCTTTAATCAGTTTTATTATATATATATCATAATAGGAGGTTTATCTTGCGTTTACACACAATTCTAGAATCCCTCACACATCGTGAAATCCATTCTCCCATGTAACCTTTAAACACTGCTTGATTTTAAAGCATTTCTGTCTCCAGCCATGCAATAAAGACTTTTTTTTGGTTATGGAAACTCTATGATTTATAATAGGGGGAGAGGAAGTGCACTCAATATCAGGCGAGCCAACCAAAGGCACCTTGGGGAATTTTATGATCCATGACGAGACACATTGGATCATTTCAGTATGCAAGTGTCGCTGCATATTAATAATGGCCTGAGTCCAATGCAGACGCAGCACAGCTTCACAAGAAGAGCATCTCATCTGCTTCCTGCTGGAGTTTACACACATAGAGCTTCACGCTTCACAGAAACACATTCGCTGTTCAGAGCGATAGAAAACACGCAGGACAGATTTATGATGTTTACACATGCATGAAAACAACCCAGAAATTGAGCAACACTGCAAATCTGTTGTACTTCTCAATGGGAAATTATGTGTTAAAGTGCTTTAAAATTAGTTAAAGGTGCTGTGTGTAAGTTTTTGACTCTTCTAAAGCATTAAAACATTATAATATATTTGCAGATATTCAGAAACATGCTCAGTGGACATTCTTGTTTATCTGAGAAACAATGCTGAAGTCAGATATTCTCTTTTGAACATGTGCGTCACGTTCTGGAACGTCTGTGTTTGTTTTGGTCATTTAACCCGGACAATGCCAGTTTAGCCTATTATATTTCAGCACCCCGGGTTGCCAGATGGTGAAAAACAGCATATTTCATTCATTTGGGCTATGAAAGCATGTGTCCGTGACCGAAATGCGACCTCCGGTGGAAAGTAGCAGACTCTGAAATGAGAAGCAGATTCAGAGTTCCACATGAGGTTATTAATTAGCAAATAATATAAACATTACGAGCGTAAAGATTAGGTGAGCAGGTTACATTTTAACTCTGTGTCCTAACAACATGCTACATGAAGAGATTTGCAGTGATGGGCAGTTTGGCTGTTTGCACTAGACGAAACGCAACAGAAATGTAAATACAGCTATTTAGAAGCACAGAATAGTACACTTACTGCACTCCGCCCAAATGGTAAGGTTTATAATCTAATGAATACATATTAAAGCTCTTTAACATTATTAAATGTTGCTAAAATATGAATTTGAGGTGTTGGTTAGGACAAAAACTCCTTTTAATATGGAAAATATTCCTTATATCGCGTGCCATTGCATTTATTTAGAACACAATTTAAATCAGCCTTTAAGCTCGATCGTCACACTCGCTTATCTAGCAACCTGCTCTTGCGTTTGTTTTGATCCAGCAACGCAATAACTAGCTCAACCACTGGGTGTCAAACTTGCACACTGCACATCTCAAGACTTGTTTATTTTATCGATTGCACATTTTTAACATGTCAATTTGCAAAAAAAAAAAAACATTTGAAAAACAGAAGCATGAAAATGTGCAATCGTGTATCATTACTCAAACACATAACTATACATTTTGAATACAGAAAGAAAAATACATTCGTTTATATATTTTTAGTTTTATTTATTCATTTGTTTGCATGGTTTTAAAGTGGGAATAAGTGATTTGTAGCATGAAATTTGAAGCATGAAAAAAATACTATATATATATATATATACACACATACACACTTTCCCAATACTTGGATGCAGCTGGAAGGGCATCCGCTGTGTAAAACATATGCTGGAACAGTTGGTGGTTCATTCCACTATGGCGACCCCTGATGAATAAACGGACTAAGCCAAAAGAAGATGAATGAATGAATGAACATATATACACTACATATATACACTACAGTGAGCTACTCTCTGAAAGCAAATGTAATGAGTTTGCTCATTTCTTTACTGACAAGATCAATAATATCAGAAAGGCAATCAGCTCATCCAATCAGCCAAATTGTGTCGACGTCAGACTAGCTCAACCACAACTTAAGAAATCAGACATTATGTCCGATTTCATGGCAATTAATGGCAAAATCTTAGAAGAGATCGTGCAAGTTATGAAAACATCAACCTGCAGTCTTGACACGCTCCCCACATCATTCTTTAAAACGGTGTTGACCTGCTTAGAAATGGATCTTCTAAAAGTGGTAAATGCTTCACTTCTCTCGGGGATTTTTCCTAACTCACTTAAAACTGCAGTTGTTAAACCCCTCTTGAAGAAGAACAACCTGGATAACACCATATTGAGCAATTACAGGCCCATCTCAAATCTCCCTTTCATTGGCAAAATCATTGAAAAAGTTGTTTTTAACCAGGTTAACAAGTTCCTAAACAACAAGGGGTGTTTGGACAATTTTCAATCTGGTTTCAGACCACATCACAGTACAGAGAGCGCCCTTATAAAGATAATCAATGACATCCGCCTAAATACAGATTCAGGCAAACTAACAGTGCTGGTACTGCTCGATCTCAGTGCTGCATTTGACACTGTCGATCACAGCATACTTCTGGATAGGCTGGAAAACTGGGTTGGGCTGTCTGGGACGGTCCTCAAATGGTTCAGATCTTACCTTGAAGGAAGAGGTTACTATGTCAGTATAGGTGACCATAGGTCAGGGTGGACACCCATGACATGTGGAGTCCCACAAGGCTCGATTCTGGCACCACTCCTGTTCAACCTTTATATGCTCCCTCTGAGCCAAATAATGAGAAAGAACCAAATCTCCTACCACAGCTATGCTGATGACACTCAGATCTACCTAGCCTTACTGCCTAATGACTACAGCCCCATTGACACCCTCTGCCAATGCATTGATGAAATTAACAATTGGATGTGCCAAAACTTTCTTCAGTTAAACAAAGAGAAAACTGAAGTCATTGCGTTTGGGAACAGAGATGAGGTTCTCAAGGTGAATGCGTACCTTGGCTCTAAGGGTCAAACAACAAAACATAAGGTCAAGAATCTTGGTGTGACTCTGGAGTCAGATCTGAGTTTCAATAGTCATATCAAAGCAGTTAGTAAATCAGCATACTATCATCTCAAAAACATTGCAAGAATTAGATGCTTTGTTTCCAGTGAAGACTTAGAGAAACTTGTTCATGCTTTTATCAGCAGCAGGGTGGATTACTGTAATGGCCTCCTCACTGGCCTTCCCAAAAAGACAGTCAGACAGTTGCAGCTCATCCAGAACGCTGCGGCCAGAATTCTGACCAGAACCAGGAAATCAGAGCACATCACACCTGTCCTCAGGTCTTTACACTGGCTCCCAGTCACATTTAGAATAGATTTTAAAGTATTATTACTGGTCTATAAATCACTAAACGGCCTAGGACCTCAATACATTACAGATATGCTCACTGAATACAAACCAAACAGATCACTCAGATCTTTAGGATCAAATAGATTAGAAATCCCAAGAGTTCAGTCAAAGCAGGGTGAATCGGCTTTCAGCTACTACGCCCCTCGTTGCTGGAATCAGCTTCCAGAAATGATCAGATGTGCTCCAACATTAGGCACATTCAAATCAAGACTGAAAACACATCTGTTTAGCTGTGCCTTTACTGAATGAGCACTGTGCTACGTCCGACTACTATGTTTTTCTCTTCTTTTTAATTCTTTTATAACACATTTTATCAGCTTTTATTTTATTTTTATTCTTACCATTTTTATGTTTGTTTTTATTTCTCTTATAATTGTTTCTTTTATTCCTGTTTATGTAAAGCACTTTGAATTGCCACTGTGTATGAAATGTGCTATATAAATAAACTTGCCTTGCCTTGCCTTGCCTTGCCTTACCTGACAAAAGTCTTGTTGCCTCTTCAAGTTTTAGGAACAGCAAACACTAACTGGACTTCTAGTTGATGATTTGGTATCAGAAGTGTCTTATATGAAAGGTAAAGGCCTCTAGATGAGGCTTATTTGAGCACAATATAATCTGATCATGTGTTGATGTTGACTGATTTGATTAGGACAGTAAGGTCTGACTCTGCTTAGACTAAAGTCTGCTCACTGAACCTTCAATAATGTCCAGTATAGAATATGTGCTCATGCTGCAGTGGAAACAGAATGAATATTGTGTCTGACTCCATCATGAGCTTGGAGGACTGCATCCATACATCTCTGACATGACTCAAATCACTGATTAATAAAGTCATCTGGAATGGTGAAGAAAGCCTTCTTGCAGGACTCCCAGAGTTCATCAAGACTCTTTGTGCTCATCCTCAACACCTCCTCCTCCATCTTACCCCAGACATGCTCAATAATGTTCATGTCCGGTGACTGGGCTGGCCAATCCTCCTTTACTTTCAGGAGATTTGATGTGGAGGCTGAAGTATGAGGAGCGCTATCCTGCTGGAGAATTGTCCCTCTCCTGTGGTTTGTAATGTAATGGGCAGCACTAATGTCTTGATACCTCAGGCTGTTGATGTTGATCATCCACTCTGCAGATCTCTCGCACGCCTCCATACTGAATGGAGACCCAAACCATGAATTCTCCTTCACCAAACTTGACTAATTTCTATGAGAATCTTGGCTCCATGTGGGTTCCAGTAGGTCTTCTGCAGTATTAGTGATGATTGGGATGCAGATCAACAGATGATTCAGCAGAGAAATCCACCTTCTGACACTTTTACACAGGATCAACTAGAAGTGGAGTTATTATTTGCTGCTATCACAACTGAGATCAACCATAAGACTTCTGTCAGGTAGTGTACATAAATATATAAATATGTAAGAATTATGGAATCTAGCTTACATATTTATTCATTCATTCATTTTCCTTGGGCTTAGTCCCTTTATTCATCAGAGGTTACCACAGTGGAATGAACCGCCAACTATTCCAGCATATGTTTTACACAGTGGATGCCCTTCCAGCTGCAACCCAGTACTGGGAAAACACCCATACTATAGCGCATGTGTTTGGACTGTGGGGGAAACCAGAGCAACCGGAAAAAACCCACACCAACACGGGGAGAACATGC
>NC_079454.1:54955360-54980360 GCF_903798145.1 Danio aesculapii | reverse complement strand
ACACTGTAAATACACACTCAGATTAGAGCATATGCTCAGGCCAATATCACATCTTCAACCAAAAAAGAACAACAAAAGGAGATGAGCTATATAATAACATTAGTATAAGAAAGCCTTAAGTTTATGAATATGCTAATTTAAATAAATAATTAAGCAAATCGAAATTTTAATTTAATTAAATATGATATGAAATAAAAAAATATTAGAAAATGTAGCAACACTATATTAATGTGTCCTTATTACAGTCTGACTAACAATGCCCTAGCAACCATCTAACAGTGGCCTAGCAACCACACAGCCTAATAACAAGGTAACACTGCTTCAGCAACCATACACAGGCTAGCAATGCTTTAGCAATTACACAAAGCCAAGTGACAGCTTAACAATGCCTTAGCAACCACCTAACAATGGCCTAGCAACCACACAGCCTAACAACCATGTAACATTGCCTTAGCAACCACACACAGCCTTGCAACCACCTAACCACCTGCTCTACAATTTAAAACAGCATCTTTACAACTTAAAATGACATCTTTACAGTTTAAAACAACATCTTTACAATGTACAACGACATCTCTACAATTTAGAATGGCATATTTACAGTTTAACACTTCATCTTTACAATGTTAAACAGCATCTTTACAACTTAAAATGACATCTTTACAGTTTAAAACAACATCTTTACAATGTACAACGGCATCTCTACAATTTAGAATGGCATATTTACAGTTTAACACATCTTTACAATGTAAAACAACATCTTTACAATTTAGAACAGCATCTTTACAATGTAAAACATCATCTTTACAGTTTAAAATGGCATCTTTACAATGTAACACGGCATCTTTACAGTTTAAAACGGAATCTTTACAATGTAAAATGGCATCTTTACAATGTAAAACAGCATCTTTACAGTTTAAAACGACCAAATTGGCATTTTTACAGTTTAAAACGGCATCTTTACTGCTTAAAACGGCAGCTTTACTGCTTAAAACGGCATCGTTAAAGTTTAAAACGGAATCTTTACATTGTAAAACAGCATCTTTACAATGTAAAACGGCGTCTCTACAGTTTAAAATGGCCAAAACGGCATCTTTACAGTTCAAAACGTCATCTCTACAGTTTAAAACGGCCAAAACGGCATCTTTACTGCTTAAAACGGCATCTTTACTGCTTAAAACAGCATCTTTACAAATTAAAACGGCATCTTTACAGTTTAAAAAGGCCAAAACGGCATCTTTACAGTTTAAAATGGCATCTTTACAGTTTAAAACGGCAGCTTTACAGTTTAAAAAGGCCAAAACGGCATCTTTATAGTTTAAAACGGCCAAAACGGCATCTTTACAGTTTAAAATGGCATCGTTACAGTTTAAAACAGCAGCTTTACAGTTTAAAACGGCATCTTTACAGTTTAAAACGGCATCTTTGGATATCTTTTGTATCTGGAGATACTGTTGTTTTAAAAAGCTTAAAAATAAAAAAATGTAAATAAAAAATCTTACACGTACCATAGGAACGGTGTAGCAGAATATTTTGGGGGTTTTAAAACCCTGACTTTTCCATACCGTGGTATACCTTCAAAACGGTCATCGTCCCATGCTTACTACACACAGTCTAGAAACCACCTAGCAAAACTCTAGCAACAACACATAGCCAAACAGTGCCTTAGCATCTACACACAGCCAAGTGACTGCCTAATAATGCCTTAGCAACCACCTAACTACGGCCTAGAAACCCCACACAGCCTAACAACAACAACAACGTAAAATTGCCTTAATAACTACACACAGTCTAGCAATCCCCTAACTATTCCATAGCAACTACACACAGCCTAGTGACCACCTAACAATAGCTTAGCAAACACCTAACAATGGCCTAGCAACCACACACAGCTTAGCAACCACAAAACATTTCCTTAGCAACTACACAGTCTAGCAACCACCTTACAATGCATAAGCAAATACACCCAGCCTAGTGATCACCTAACAATGCCTTAACAACTATTAGCTAGGCCAGCTAGGATGGCCTAGCAACCACACACAGCCTAACAACCATGTGACATTGCCTTATTAACTATACACACTCTAGCACCCACCTAACAATGGCTTAGCAACTATAAACACTCTAGCAACCACCTAACAAAGCCTTACCAACTATACACACTCTAGCAACCACCTAACAAAGCCTTAGCAACTATACACAGCCTAATAATCCCTTAGCAACTACACACAGCCTAACAGCCCCTTAGCAACTACACATAGCCTAGTGACCATCTATTGATGCCTTCACAACCACCTAACAATAGCCTAGCAACCACACACACAGGTTAACAACCACGAAACATTGCATTAGCAACTACACACAGACTAGCAGTCAGCAGTCAGTTAGCAGTCAAACACAGCTTAGTGACCCCCTAACAATGCCTTAGCAATCACCAAACAATGGCCTAGCAACCACACACAGCCTAACAACCACATAACATTGCCTTAGCAACCAAATACAGCCTTGCAACCACTTACCAATTCCTCAGAAATTACACACAGCATAGTGACAGCCTAACAATGACAAGCAACCACATAACAATGGCCTAGCAACCGCATACACCTCAACAACAACAAATATACAGCATTGGATTGGCAACTATGCAGTCTAGCAACCAACTAACAATGCCTTAGCAACTACACACAACCTAGTGACAGCCTAACAATGCCTTAGCAACCACCTAACAATACCTTAGCAACTACACACAGCCTAGTGACACCCTACAATGCCTTAGCAACCACTAACAATGCCCTAGCAACCAAACACAGCCTAAGAACAATGTAATATTCCCTTAGCAAACACACACAGCCTAGCAATCACTTAACAATGCATTTACAGACAGACCATCACTGCCTTAGCAACTACACACAGACTAACACTGCCTTAGAAACTACACACAGCCTAGTGACTGCCTAACAATGCCTTAGCAACCAGTTAGCAATGGCCTAGCAACCACACAGCCTAACAACCACATAATATTGCCTTAGCAACCACATACAGCCTAGCAACCACAAAACAACGTCCTAGCAACCATCACAGCATGCATGTTTTCAGGTGTGTCTGTGCGAGTGTGTGTATATGAGTGTATGAGTCTATGTGTGTGCATATGTGTGTGCGTTTGCACTATAAAGCACTGCGAAGCTGCATTGCGATTTTTAAAACAAATTATGCATCATTTCAGATGTGCGTGTGCTGTTCAGGAAAGCTTCTTAATACCTCAATTCTGCATATGCACATTAAAAGAATTAAATATAGGGCTTATCTCGCACAAAAGACTAGGGATTAAGCCGATTTTTTCTAAACAGCACAAAAGACAATCCTGCGTTCTGGACACAAGCGGCGTGTGTTTTGTATCCCAGGGTCTTACACTCTGTTAAACTGCTGGATTTTTTTGTAGCGTAATGAAGGAGCGTCTCAGAGGCCTCGTGGATAAACTGAAGCGCTGGTCTCTGATCAGGCTTTAGAAGAAAGTGGCTCAGCAGCGAACAGCCAATTAACTTTACCAAACACTAGCAATTTACATGAGGGAAACACCCAGTGTCCACTGAGCAGAATACAGAGATGTCATGAAAACTGGGACACAACTGCAATGAATGATCCCGTTTTACTGTAATTACGGAGTGTTTAACGGGACAATTACTCACTATTTACACTCCCTCAGCTTGTTTTAATTCTTCATGTGTTTCTTATTTATTTCTGTTGAACACAAAAGAAGATGTTTTGAAGTATGATGGAAACCTGTAACCACTGCTTTCCATTGTATTTGTTTATTTTTAGCAAACCCACAGCATAATAACCACATAACAATTCCCTAGCAATAACCTAACAATGGCTTGGCAACCCCACACAGCCTAGAAACCATGTAACATTGTCTCAGTAACCCCACAAACCTAACAAGCACACAACAATGACCTAGGAACAACCTAACAATGCCTTAGCAACTACAAACAGCCTAACAAACACGCAACATTGCCTTAGCAAACACACACACACACACACACACAGTAGTGATTGCATAAGAATTCCCTAGCAACAACCTAACAATGTCTTGACAACAACACACAGCCGAACTACCATGTAACACTGTCTTAGCTACCACACACAGCCTAGCAACCACATAACAATGCCCTAGCCACAGCCTAACAGCCTTAGCAACCACACACAGCATAACAACCTTGTAACATTGCCTTAGCAAACACACACAGCCTAGCAACCACATAACAATGCCCTAGCAACATCCCAACAATGCCTTGGCAACCCCACACAGCCTAACAACTACATAATATTGCCTTAGCAACCACACACAACATAGCAACTACATAACAATGCCCTAGCAACAACCTAACCATGTCTTAGCAACCACTCACAGCCTAACAACCACATAACATTGACCTAGAACCACTCACCGCCTAGCAACCACATAACAATGCCCTAGCTACAACCCAACATAGCCCTAGCAAACACACACCCTAGCAACTACATAACAGTGCCCTAGCAACAACCTAACAATACCTTAGCAACCACATAAAGCATAACATTGCCTTAGCAAACACACACAGCATAACAACCACATAACAATGCCCTAGCAACAACCTAACAATGGCCTGGCAACCACACATAGCCTAGAAACCCTGCAACATTGCCTCAGCAACCACACAAAACTAGCAACTGCATAACAATGGCCTAGAAACAAATTTACAATGCCTTAGCAACCACGCACAGAATAACAATTTTGTAACATTGCCTTAGCAACCACACACAGCCTAGCAATCACAGAACAATGCCTAGTAACAACCTAACAACACCTTAGCAACCACACACAGCCTAACAACCATGTAATATTGCCTTAGCAACCACTCACAGACTAGCAACCACAGAACAATGCCCAAGCAACAACCCAACAAACCCTTAGCAACCACACACAGCCTAGCAACCCCAGAACAATGGGCTTGCAACAACCTAACAATGCCTTAGCAGCCACACACAGCCTAACAACTACATAATGTCCTAGCAGCAACCTAATAATGCATTAGCAACCACACACAGCCTAGCAACCACAGAACAATGCCCTAGCAACCACATAACAATGCTTTAGAAGCCAAACAGCCTAACCACCACATAACATTGCCTTAGCATACACAGCCTAACAACCTCTGTAACATTGCCTTAGCAACTACACACAGCCTAGCAACCACAGAATAATGCCCAAGCTACACCCTAACAACAAAGTACAAAACACACACAACCTAACAACCACTTAATATTGCCTTAGCAACAACACACAGCATATCAACCACATAAAAAACCACCTAAAAACAACCTAACAATGCCTTAGCAACTATGTAAAATTGACTTACACACTGCCTAACAACCACACTTCAATGCCCTAGCAACAGCCTAACATTGCCTTAGGAACCACTCCCAGCCCGGTATCCAAAGAAAAATGCCGTAGCAACAACATTGCAATGCCTTAGCAACCACAGACAGGCTAGCAATCACATTTCAATGCCCTGGCAACAACCTAACATTGCCTTAGCAACCACACCCAGCCCATTATACAAAGAACAATGCCCTAGAAACAACCCAGCAATGCCTTAGCAACCACAGACAGGCTAGCAACCACAGAACAATGCCCCAGCAACCATCGCAGCACGCTAGCAGTGGCTCTGACAGCTCCTCATCCTCCAGCTCTGCTGCTGTGGTGCGTTGAGTGCTCAGTGTTGAGTGTGAATCTGGCAGAGTTCCTCCAGGAGCCGTCAGCAGCACTGAGAGACGGAGCTGACAGATGCAGATGCGCAGAGCTGGAGACGCTCTGATCTCACTGCGTTTATTTCCCAGACAAACTCCACATGCAGAGGAGCTCCGTCGCTGCTGTCTCTGGCCTTCTCCAATACTGACAATCACACCCCATACAAAGCCAGATGCAGGGTAAATATACAAGTGCACTTCAGCACCACCCAAAATAATACATCTACACAGAAGCCTTTGAACTTATGCGCTTACTAGGGGGAAAACCGGGATATTTTATGATGTCAGAAAGCAAGAATGTGAAGAGAATTCCAAGAGCTACATGGAAACGTTAGAGAAAGCAATATACAAAGCTAAATTAATAATGAGAAATGAAACTTAATATATAAATACATTATAATGTTACTATTTGTACTATTTAAGACGTTATTTTATTGTCTCTTTGACACAATGGTTGTATTTAAATGAATTAATTAGAAAGAAAAGCAAATATAGTTTGTGAATATATACAGTATGTTAATAAAAAGCACACACAAACCGGCCACTTTATTAGGTACACCTTACTAGTAGCAGGTTGGTCCTCTTGTTGCCTTCAGAACTTCGTGTCATAGATTCAACAAGCCACTGGAAATATTCCTTAGAGATTTTGCTCGATATTGACATGATAGCATCCCGCAGTTGCTGCAGATTTGTCATGGATCCATGCTTTCATGTTGTTGATGCCAAATTGTGAGCCGAGCATCCGAATGTGTCAGCAGAAATGGAGACTCATCAGACCAGGCAACGTTTCTCCAATCTTCTATTGTCCAGTTTTGGTGAGCCTGTGTGAATTGTAGCCTCAGTTTCCTGTTCTTAGCTGACAGGGGGGAGTGACGTGGTGAAAAGTGCTGTTGTCGTTGGTGGTGAGCGTGGTAAATTCATGTTGTGAAGTGCATGACTTTAATAATGTTTATGGAGACAGAACATGGACTCCAGTTGAGCATTGTTTTGTCCATTTTGTGGCAAACACATGAGCAGCTTAACACGGTTTTGCTTTACGTGTGGTTGGTGTTTGGAGTTTCTAAAGGATGCAGACCAGATGAAAACACCAGACATACTGCATCAATGTGTTCAATATTTTAACGAGGGACACTCGTACTCTGTAATCATGGACATGATGTCAAGTCTACACAGTGTCAACATCTGCTTGAGGACTCTTAAAAGTAAACTGAATGAAGCCGGTGTTACGGTTTAACTGGTGTCTGTGTTAACTGGGGACTCTTTCCAGATGTAAACTATTCACGTTTGCATATTTGTTACTTTTTCACAGCAACTCAACATGCTCATACCAAATAAAGATTCTTATTACTGGCTGTCAGTGTAAACATTATTGATTTTAATATTTGTGTGGCAGAACAGTATATAACCAAAACTAATGTAAAGAAATAATTATAGTATACATGTCATCAACGGGATTCGAACCCACGTCAAACGGTTCAGCACATGTATCCACCAACCGATCTAACTGAGCTAATCTGGAGTACATGTCGAAGTCGGGTTTGATATATTTATCAGTCAATATATGTTGTGCTTTGCTTGTGGACTCGTGTTAACTTGTTTCCATGTACTCGCGTTTCCATGTCACACTCTCACGCTGATATTTTCTCAGAATAGCTCTAAATGACAAAACCATGTTTTATTGCAGTTGGTCAAACCATGACTTTTATATTTGTAGACTCATGTTAACCTGTGCCTTTGGACTCGTGTTAATCTGTGTCTACAAAGTCACACACAAGCTGATATTTTCTGGTGTGTGGTGCATTCCGCGTCATTTCCAGTGTGTGGTGCATTCCGCGTCATTTCCAGTGTGTGGTACATTCCGCGTCATTTCCAGTGTGTGGTACATTCCGCGTCATTTCCAGTGTGTGGTGCATTCCGCGTCATTTCCAGTGTGCGGTGCATTCCGCGTCATTACCAGTGTGTGGTGCATTCCGCGTCATTTCCAGTGTGTGGTGCATTCCGCGTCATTTCCAGTGTGTGGTGCATTCCGCGTCATTTCCAGTGTGTGGTGCATTCCGCGTCATTTCCAGTGTGTGGTGCATTCCGCGTCATTTCCAGTGTGTGGTGCATTCCGCGTCATTTCCAGTGTGTGGTACATTCCGCGTCATTTCCAGTGTGTGGTGCATTCCGCGTCATTTCCAGTGTGTGGTGCATTCCGCGTCATTTCCAGTGTGTGGTACATTCCGCGTCATTTCCAGTGTGTGGTGCATTCCGCGTCATTTCCAGTGTGTGGTGCATTCCGCGTCATTTCCAGTGTGTGGTACATTCCGCGTCATTACCAGTGTGTGGTACATTCCGCGTCATTTCCAGTGTGTGGTACATTCCGCGTCATTTCCAGTGTGTGGTGCATTCCGCGTCATTTCCAGTGTGTGGTGCATTCCGCGTCATTTCCAGTGTGTGGTACATTCCGCGTCATTTCCAGTGTGTGGTGCATTCCGCGTCATTTCCAGTGTGTGGTGCATTCCGCGTCATTTCCAGTGTGTGGTACATTCCGCGTCATTACCAGTGTGTGGTACATTCCGCGTCATTTCCAGTGTGTGGTACATTCCGCGTCATTTCCAGTGTGTGGTACATTCCGCGTCATTTCCAGTGTGTGGTGCATTCCGCGTCATTTCCAGTGTGTGGTACATTCCGCGTCATTTCCAGTGTGTGGTACATTCCGCGTCATTTCCAGTGTGTGGTACATTCCGCGTCATTTCCAGTGTGTGGTACATTCCGCGTCATTTCCAGTGTGTGGTACATTCCGCGTCATTTCCAGTGTGTGGTACATTCCGCGTCATTTCCAGTGTGTGGTACATTCCGCGTCATTTCCAGTGTGTGGTACATTCCGCGTCATTTCCAGTGTGTGGTACATTCCCTTTCCGTAAGTAATCTATGATTGTAAATGTGTTTCAGGACTGGTAAAAGTGTTTTGCCTCTTGTTAATTTTTTTCTAAAATGTAAACTTGTTTGGTCCTTGGTAAAATCGTTTTTCCTGTGTAATTGTGTCTTATGACAGGTCTCGAGCTTCGTAAAAGTATTCCACACTTTGTAATGTTGTTTTGCACTTCCCGGCCACCATAGTAACTGAGTACAATAAGTGCATTACTGTAACTGTGCTGCATTTAATAAAAACTACAATAACAAGTCATCCATGCAGGCATCAACTGTGCACTAGTTTCAACCTTTTTTGTTTAATTGCAATTAAAGCAGTAAGAAAATCTCCATTAAACAGATTATTAGTGCAGAGAACTATTTGATTTAGTTTGTGAGTCTGTAAAACACTGCCGAGAACACACAGTGCTGACAGAAAATATGAAGAATATGAGGTAAAACTGAAAAACTGAAGCACAGAGCTGTTTGAGAGATAACCTTGAGAGAGGCAGGTGAGTGTGCGGCGAGTGAGTGTGTGCTAGTGTGTTTTCAAGCGTGGATGTTTTGTCTGTTTTATTGATTCTTTCCATTTACATGTTTAACAGCAGTTCAGATGAGTGTGTTTCTACTGCTGAACTGCTTGATTCACTCTTCATCTTGTCTGAAGAGCCTCATATTTTGCAGACGTGAGTATATACTGTACTTAAAGAAATCAAAACTTCTCTCAGAGTTTCATACAGCACACAGATGTACTCTTTCAGAACAGTGTGCATGTAATGTAACAAACTTTATATTAGCAACTACATACCAATTGCTTAGCAACCACACACACACCCTAGCAACCACATATCCATGACCTAGTAACTACCTTTCAATAACCTAGCAACCACACACACCCAAGCAACCACATGCCAATTACCTAGCAGCCACATAACCATGACCTAGCAACCACCTTTCAATGACCTACCAACCACACAGACCCAAGCAACCACACACACCATAGCAACCACCTAGAAATGGCCTAGAAACCATATATACCCTAGCAACAACCTAACAGTGTCTAAGCAACCACACACACCCGAGCAACCACTTATTAATGACCTAGCAACCACCACACACACCACAGCAAACACCTTACAGCGCCTTAGCAACCACACACACCATAGCAACCACATATCAATTACCTAGCAACCACACACAACCAAGCAACCACCTATCTAGCAACCAAATATCAATGACCTAGCAACTACAGACGCAGCCACCTACCTAGCAACCACCTTTCAATGACCTACCAACCACTCAGACCCAAGCAGCCACCCATCCATGATCTGGCAACCACACACCCCCTAGCAACCTCCTAGAAATTACCTAGAAACCACACCTACGCTAGCAACCACCTAACAGTGCCTTAGCAACCCCACACACCCTAGCAACCAGATTTCAATGACCTAGCAACCATCAACCTAGCAACCACTTATCAATGACCTAGTAACCACACACATGCTATCAGCTACCTATCAATGACGTAGCAACCACAAACAAACACAAACCCTAACAACCACCTATCAATGACAAATCAAAAACACACACCCTAGCAACCATATCAATGACCTAGCAACTACAGACGCAGCCACCTACCTAGCAACCACTTACACAAGACCTAGCAACCACACACACCAAATCAACCAAAAATCCATGATCTGGCAACCGTACACACCACAACAACCACCTAGATATGACCAAGAAACCACAAATACCCTAGCAACCACCTAACAGTGTCTAAGCAACCACACACACTCTACTGAGTAACCACCTAATAATGACCTAGCAACCACACACACCATAACAACCATGTAACAGTGCCTTAGCAACCACATACACACACACACCCTAGCAACCACATATCAACAATTTAACAACCACACACATACCTGAACAACCACCTACATGGCAACCACTTATCAATAACCTAGCATCCAAACACACACTATCAACCACCTATCAATGACTTAGTAACTATACACACAGCCACCTACCTAGCAACCACTTATCAATGACCTAGCAACCATACACACCCTATTAACTACCTTTCAATGATGTAGCAAACACACACACAAAAACAAGCCTAGCAACACCCTATCAATGACAAATCAAAAACAACCCTAGCAACCATATATCAGTGACTTAGCAACCACTAATCCATGACCTAGCAACCCCAACTACACACACCCTAACAACCACCTATCAACGACTTAGTGTGTGTGCGCATGTGTTTGTGTGTGCGTGTGCTCACAAAACACAGAAGCGCAGCCACTAAAGCTCAGAGCTCCAGCATGTGCAGCAGCAGCTTGTCATGAATATTCAGCCCAGACCAACATACAGCCATCAAGATGCTTCAGCTGAACCGCAAAACACACATTTATTATCACAGCGTCCAACAAACAAGAGCAGAGGAAAAGTTCAGCGCTGAGTCTGGCAGCAATTACTGATATCAGCGCCAGATTTCACTTCACACACCCAAAAACTCAACAGCAGTAGACAATCATACTACACACAAAACATACGGTGTACTTCACATATAAACATACACAATTACTTTAATATAAAGTTTACTATAAAGAGGGCTAATAAGAGACTTATCATGGAAGTTGAGGGGGGCAACAGAGTATGAAATGAAATAGTAACTACTTAGTAATTGCCTAGTATCCACTAAACGAATAGTAACTACTTATCAACACTTAATAATTGCCTTGGAACTACTTGTCAACACTTAGTAATTGCCTAGCAAACCACTCAATGCTTAGTAACCACTGATCAACACTTAATAATTGCCTAACAACAATTCAACACATAGTAACCACTTATTAACACTTAATAATTGCCTAGCAACCAGTTGTCAACCCTTAGTAATTGCCTAGCAACCACTCAACGCATAGTAACCACTTGTCAACACTAAGTAATTGCCTAGCAACCACTCAACACATAGTAACCAATTATCAGCACTTACAAATTGCTTAGCAACTTTTCAATGCACAGTAACCACTTATAAACACTTAGTAGTTGCCTAGCAACCACTCAACGTATAGTCACCTCTTTTCAACACTTAATAATTGCCTAGCAACCACTTATCAACACTTAGTAAATGCCTAGCAACCACTCAGCACATAGTAACCACTTGTCAACACTTAGTAAATGCCTAGCAACCACTCAACTATAGTAACCACTTATCACACTTAGTAAATGCCTAGCAACCACTTAACTATAGTAACCACTTATCAACACTTAGTAATTGCCTAGCAACCACTCAACTATAGTAACCACTTATCAACACTTAGTAAATGCCTAGCAACCACTCAATGCTTAGTAACCACTGATCAACACTTAATAATTGCCTAACGACAATTCAACACATAGTAACCACTTATTAACACTTAATAATTGCCTAGCAACCAGTTGTCAACCCTTAGTAATTGCCTAGCAACCACTCAACACATAGTAACCAATTATCAGCACTTACAAATTGCTTAGCAACCACTCAATGCATAGTAACCACTTATAAACACTTAGTAATTGCCTAGCAACCACTCAACGTATAGTCACCTCTTTTCAACACTTAATAATTGCCTAGCAACCACTTATCAACACTTAGTAAATGCCTAGCAACCACTCAGCACATAGTAACCACTTGTCAACACTTAGTAAATGCCTAGCAACCACTCAACTATAGTAACCACTTATCACACTTAGTAAATGCCTAGCAACCACTTAACTATAGTAACCACTTATCAACACTTAGTAATTGCCTAGCAACCACTCAACTATAGTAACCACCTTTCAACACTTAGTAAATGCCTAGCAACCACTCAACTATAGTAACCACTTATCAACACTTAGTAATTGCCTAGCAACCACTCAACTATAGTAACCACTTATCAACACTTAGTAAATGCCTAGCAACCACTCAACACTTAGTAACCACCCATCAACAAGTAATTGCTTAGCAACCAGTCAATGCATAGAAACCAGTTGTCAACACTTAGTAAATGCCTAGCAACCACTCAGCACATAGTAACCACTCATCAACACGTAGTAATTGCCTAGCAACCACTCAACTATAGTAACCACTTATCAACACTTAGTAATTGCCTAGCAACCACTTAACTATAGTAACCACTTATCAACACTTAGTAATTGCCTAGCAACCACTCAACTATAGTAACTACTTATCAACACTCAGAAATTGCCTAGGAACCACTCAACTATAGTAACCACTTATCAACACTTAGTAAATGCCTAGCAACTACTCAACACATAGTAACCACTTATCAACACTCAGTAATTGCCTAGCAACCACTCAACTATAGTAACCACTCATCAACACTCAGTAAATGCCTAGCAACCACTCAACTATAGTAACCACTTATCAACACTTAGAAATTGCCTAGCAACCACTCAACTATAGTAACCACTTATCAACACTTAGTAAATGCCTAGCAACCACTCAACACATAGTAACCAATTATCAGCACTTACAAATTGCTTAGCAACCACCAGGGGCGTAACAGCCATTTTAAAAGTGTGGGGGGGGCAGCTGTATGGTCACCCAAAAGTGATTAATGATTTATTAGCAATAAAGTTTATTTAATAATCTTTTAACCAAAATTCTAAAATAATTACAAAATATTAATAATAACAATAAATAAACAGAAGCACACACATTTAAATTAAGCATTACTCTGTGTGAAAATATTTTTAAATACTACAATTCAATTGCAAAATTGCAAGTTGATACTACACATATAACGTGAGATGGACATCGCCATGTGTACTTGCGGCGATGCGTCATTCATAAAAGCAGAACACGCAGGATTCAACACGTAAATTCACCAATTACTCCAAATACATGCAAGTAAGTGGTTGGTGAACTTAGAGAGGAGTAGATTCAACTTTATAGTTACTTTCAGTATGTGTATCTGATATGATTAAAACACATCCGCACATTATATTTGAATGGATTGTTAGACTTCCTTGTGTGTTTTACAAACGCTAAAGTTCTTGTTTTACTAGTACTTGTATTTACATGTCTAAATCATAAATTAAGCAATAGGCCGTAAAAAAGGCTGCATAATTGTGATAATATAACACGTCTTTATCAGCAGAGTTAAGTTGGTCTTGTTTTCGGAAAAAAAACGAAAAAAAGAAGCACTTTTACGACGGTCCCTTACTGAGAGTTTAGCTCAGCGCGAGCTCTCTCTGGCTAAACGCATATTGCGACTGCTCAAGCAGTGCTCGTAATATCGAGCGAAAAAAGAAAGACAGCTGTGAAACATAACCAGCTTTGTCCGACCTCCCCCCCCCCCCCCGGTTGCTACGCCCCTGGCAACCACCCAATGCATAGTAACCACTTATCAACACTTAGTAAATGCCTAGCAACCACTCAACACATAGTAACCACTTATCAACACTTATTAATAACCTAACAACCACTCAACTATAGTAACCACTTATCAATGCTTAGTAGTAGCCTAGCAACCACTGAACACTTAGTAACCACTTATCAACACTCAGTAAATGTTAATAAGCTTATAATATTAATAAGGTGTGTGTGTGTTAAAGTGTGTGAGAGGGAGAATGTGTGTGTGTTTGTGTGAGTGTTAATGTGCGTGTCTGTGTTTGTTAATAAGTGTCTGTGTGTGTGTAAATGCAAGCGAGTGTGTGTATGTGTGATAATGTCTGTGTGTGTGTAAGTGTGTATTTGTATGCGAGTGAGTTTGTGTATTTGCGCTAATGTGTGTGTGTGTGTAGGTGTGAGTGAATATATGTATGTTCATTTGTGTGAGTGTATGTGTGTTTGTGTATATTTGTACGTTAATATGTGTGAGTGTGTGTTAATATGTGTGAGTGTATGGTAATGTGTGTGCATTAATGAGTGTATGTGTGTATATGTCTCTTTGACCCGTGCTCCTAAAGCTCACAGATAAACACACATCTGCTCTTCTGCGTCTCAGCGATGGGGAAGTTTTGGATGCGAGGCGTGTGCAGGCGGCGGATGCGGTCGCCATGACAACAGACATCACTCGACACAGCAGCACCACTTGGAATGATGTGTGGGCTAAAGCGACACGCGGAGAGATTAGCATGAGTCTGACACACACACACACACACACACTCACACCACGACTCAGCATTCACACACACTTCAGCTGACCATTTGAGAGTGTGTGTGTAGCTGATGCTGAAGGTCAGTGTATGGCTCGTCATTTTAAATAAGAATCTATAACATCAGGGGTGGAAGGAATAAAAGATTCACTGATGTGATTCTTTCTCTAGTGATTCTGAATCGATTCTCAAAAGTTCTGAATCGATTCTGTATTCAAATTAGATCGTGACGGCGCGGGCGTGAGCTAGAAACAGAAAAAAGATAAGCAATCACAGGCTTCACTGCAAAAACTGCACTCTTACTCAGAGTTTTAGTCTTGTTTCTAGTCAAAATGTCTACAAATTCTGAAATCAAGAAGCATTTTCTGGACAAGCAAACAATATTGTCTTGTTTTCAGAAATAATGAGCCAAAATTAAGGCAGTTTTTATTGAAAACAAGCTAAAAAAAAAATCTGTCATCAAGGGAAGAGAAATAATCTAGTGTTTGCTTTGAAATACCTTTATTTTCCACACCTCATCGGCAGATTAGATTGTTTGTAGAAGTGAAGTTTAATATTAAACTAGTTTTAAGAGGAGCACGTGCTCATGATTGACCCAGCTGGCCCACATCATGATCTTCCAATCAAAGTATCCCAAGTCACTATATATATCCTCATTTCCTCTCTACAACTATCTTCATCTGGAAGAAACCCCCCTCCTCCCCTTCTTCCACCTTTATCCAGAATAGGCGGCACGGTGACCCAGTGACTAGCCTCACAGCAAGAACACCAATGGCGCCAGGTCCACGCTGGGCCATCTGGTATTTCTGTGCAGAGTTTGCATGTTCTCCACGTGTCCGCGTGGGTTTCCCCTTGAGTTCCCACCATCCAAATATGCTCTATATTATAGATAAAATAAGCCTAAATCTTTTTTCTAATGTCTTACTCTCAGGACGTTCACCTTGGCCTCAGCTGTGGGGGAGTTTGAGATTGATCTAAGCTCAATTTCCCCTCGCCCTGTGAAAGGGAGGGAGCCCTGGGCCCGAGGATCCCTTGAGCTCAGAGCTCTCTCCTGGGACAGCTCGCCAAACAAGCTATGTGATAAATCAAGAGCTGAGTGTGAACTCTTGAATTACCCCTATATAAATGTTTTAATACATATTGCAGTATACTGTATATTTATACCCCTATATAAATATTATAGTATATATTTATACCCCTATATAAATATTATAGTATATATTTACATACACTATATTACAGTGTATTATTGTAACATCCACGTGCAGTTTACTGAAAGCTTTGACAGGCAGGCAGTGGTCAAACAGGAGCAAACATTAGCATCAGCACAGTCGTGGTCATATTTCGGTCATGGACACATGCTTTGAGAGCCTTCCTGACTGAATTTATGAATGAAATATGCTGTTTTCCACCATCTGGCAACCCGGGGGGCTGAAATATAATTGGCTAAACTGGCATTGGGCGGGTTAAAGAGACAGCCAAACACAGACGTTCCAGAACGTGACGCACATGTTCAAAGCAGAATATCTGACTTCAGCACTGTTCTTCAGATAAACAAGAATGTTCACTGAGCATGTTTCTGAATATCTGCACGGTCAGTGTATCTTTGGGTCATTGAATTTTCATTTTAGAAACAGATATTGAAAAATGAAAAACGAGCCTATTTTTTATTTTCGTTTTTGAGTTTTAAAATGAAAAATCAAAAAGCGTCTCGTTCTTCGTTTTCATGATGAAAAACGAAAAAACTAAATTAAAAAATGATTTAATTTTCATTTTTTATTTTGAATAACAAAAACTAAAATCACCAGAAAACAAAAACCAATAAAGACTTGTTTTTTTATATCCTGAAACCAGATAGCAGACGCATTTACGATGATGACGCAATGCTGTCAAACACAGGCTAGCCTAATGTAGGCTATTATTTTTTTCTACTTAATAATGTTATAAAAGGTATTTATTTATATGTGATAACTGTGTTTTGTTAAGACATATTTTCCTCATTAAGACAACATATTTCTCATATAAGGGCCGGTTATAGGCTAAATATTTATTTTTAGTTAGCTTGTTTTAAATGAAACGACCTTTATTTTGACATTAGATGCAGGCATTAGGTTAATTTACTAAACACTTTTCTGAAAAGAAACTTTTAATATTGTTAAAACCATAATACTTCCACTTCCCAAAGTTTTACCACCAATCATTTCAAGTGATAGAGGCATTAACACAGTTGTTTGTTACGCACATTTCAATAAATCATAATATTTTAAAATAAAAATGATCAATTAATTTCATCTGAATATATAATGCATAACATCAAATAATGCATATGTCATGTCATGTTTATGTTGTTTTATATATCCGGCTTCAGTGAGGAAAATATGTCTTAACAAATCCTGTTATCACAAGAAAATACCTTTTATAACATTATTAAGTAGAAAAAAGAATAGCCTACATTAGGCTAGCCTGTGTGTGACAGCATTGCGTCATCGTAAATGCGTCTGCCTATCTGGTTTCGGAATATACAAAACAGGTCTTTATTTATTTTTGTTTTCTGGTGATTTTAGTTTTTGTTATTCAATTTATTCAATTTAGTTTTTCCGTTTTTAATCATGAAAACCAAAAACGAGACGTTTTTTATTATTTTTTTTATTTTAAAACTCAAAAACGAAAATCAAAAAATGCTTTAAATTTCAATTTTGTTTTTTTAATTTTAAAACAAAAATCAAAATACGACTCGTTTTTCATTTTTCAATATCTGTTTCTAAAATATAAATTCAATGACCAAAAGATACACTGACCCTGAACACATATGATGGTGTTTTTATGCTTTAGAAGAGTCAAACACCTTTAAACAGTATTTTAGCACAAATTCATCACTACAGAGAATCTAGTCCAATTAAACAGGTCATTAAATGAAATTTAATCAGGTTTATTCGTATAGTGCTTTTCACAATAATTATTCCAATATATATATACAGCATATAAACACAGTTAACCTGTCTTCATTCATTCATTCATTCATTTAATTGTCCTTCAGGCCCTTAGACCCTTGTTTATCCAGAGTCGCCACAGTGGAATAAACTGTCAACTATTCCAGCATATGTTTTACACAGTGGACGCCCTTCCAGCTGCAACCCAGTACTGGGCAACACCCATACACACACTCATACTCTATGGCCTATTGAGTTGATCAATTCCCCATAGCGCATGTGTTTGGACTGTGGGGGAAGCCGGAGCACCCGGAGGAAACCCACGACAACACAGGGAGAACATGCAAACTCCACACAGAAACACCAACTGACCCAGCAGAGGCTCGAACCACCGACCTTCTTCTAACCACTTGGCACGCCATGTTGCCCCCACCTGTATTTATACAGGTATTTATACCCGATTATATTTATACGTGTATATACTTCATCTTCAATCAAGTGTATTTGTGTGTGATCCTCCAAAACAAAATCAACTAAACTCTACAAGAGAAGTTCCACCACACTGAAAATAAACATGGCTTATGCAAATACATAAGCAGAAACATAAATAAAGACATACAGCTGTTTAATTGTTTCCATTGACTGTGTTATGTAATTATCACGGTCCAGCTGTGATCTGCTAAATGTGCGCATAAGGCCTGCAGATATGAAGATATCACACATTACCATCATGAAGCTCGGCCTGTTTTATGTTGTGAGTTATTGGCTGCTAACAGCATGAGAATCCATTGAAATTCAAGAGACATTTGCGCCTAGGAGCCAGAATTGTTCATTTTTCCCCATTCAGCCTCTGTCATATTAATAATCTGCATTCTGTCAGGTCTGCGCTGTTCACGCTCATATTATTATATTAGAAACGTCTGATTTTACCGTGGTTGGTTTGCCGACTGATGAACATCATAAAATATGGATGCTGATGAAAAGTAGCATGTTATTAGCAGATACGGTGTGTTTTAGGGCAGTGGTTCTCAAACTGTGGTGCGCAGGCTCTCTTCTAGTGGTCGCAGTGGAATCGCTGAATAATGAAAGGAAAAAATGAACACACTTTTAATCCTTTGACACGTTCGGTAACACCAATGGGATTGTTTATAAAGACTAAGCTATTAAAAAAAAATACATTAGGCATCAGACATAATTCATTAAGACATCAAAGTCAGGCATAGATATACATTAGATGTTGTCTACCCTGCTGTTGTCTATTGGAAGGAATGCCTCAATAGCTCTGCCATTTTAGTACAGGGTAGCGCTCCTTTGAAATGAATGCCGGACCCAGCTGCAGTGGAGGACTGTGGTCTGAGATATACACACATATCCATGATCGGGAGTCAGGATAGGAGGTCAGTATGCAATTTGTTTTTTTAATTACGAAAATTTTAATTTTAAAATTCCTATATAATTTTCCATCCCTTTTCTACATTGATGGATCAGTGATCGCACAGGCATTCCTGACGAAAAGCTTGTGTTTGTGTGTATGGAAATGTACTATCCACCCTCCCTGTTAAATTGATCTAATCCGTGTCCTGAAACACTCCTCCTCTCCTGCTTTCACTTCTCACACTGACGGAGGGAGCGATTCCAATCTCCATGATCAACGACTCGTTCACTTATCCACAATAATACCAGTTTCTGGCAGCGCAGCATCTCGTTGTCATATTTCTTTTGCATTGTTTGCTGATTTTATTCAACAAAACTAGCATAAGCCGAGTGTTTAGTGTGAGTTGGTGCTACTTTCCTTTATGGTCAGTGCAGTAACTTAAGTGACTGTATTGTCATCAATAGTGTTACCTGTTTAGCACAAAAGCTCAGAACATACAAACACATAAAAACTAAATCTTACCTATGAAATGTTCTACCTTTGTTGTTTGCTTGTTACTACACCCGTAGACAGTGTTAAACTCCAGCATCTTCACGTAGTAACACTGTCTTGACTAGTGCGGTTGAATGACATTTGTCCTGAGAGCACTGTACAAATATGGCGGCGCTATTGACACATGCTCAGGGTCCGTATGCGATATCCAGTGTATAAATCTAAGGAAGTCAGGTAGGACAACAAAAGACACCCAAATATGTTCCCCCTGTTGGCAAATGTAACCAAAAAGTATCTTTGTGTATCTGAGAGAGTGTTCAGCAGGATGGGGAACTTAGTGAGGCCCCATCTTAAGCCAGAGATGGTCAGCATATTGGCCAGGTTTCCTGGCAAAGAACATGTAGAGTGCAATGTTAATAAATGCTGATTTACAGTGTTTTTGTTTATTTATTTTTTTTAAAGACTGCTGACCTGTCATTTTTGTAGCCTAATGTCATTTTGGAAGTTTTTCTTGTTGTTTATTCATTTAATCTTGTTTAAACTTTGTGCAATTTAATTATTTATCTGTCTATTTTGTTTTCTTATTCATTTTAAAATCATCTTAACATAGGCTACGTGATAAACGTTCTATGGTTGTTATTTGTTTGGTTCCAACCTCCACAGTTATTTTCAGCCAGTAACATTGTTGTGATTTGTTCGTTGTGTTAATAAAAGTTCTGTGTTTAATAACAGTGATTTGTTTTGTAGTTTCCTTGTTGTCTGATGCCGAATTGGCAATTCCAGCAAAACTGAAAGTGAAAGTATAATACGCACGCATTTATAAACTATTTAAAAGCAGAAGAAAAGAGGAAGAAAGTTCACTGTACTCAAATGGCCTCCACAGTCCCCAGAGCTCAATCCAATAGAGCACCTTTGGGATGTGGTGGGAGATTGGCATCATGCATGTGCAGCCGACAAATCTGCAGCAACTGTGTGATGCTATCATGTCAATATGGAGCAAAATCTCTGAGGAATATTTCCAGTAGCTTGTTGAATCTCTGCCATGAAGGATTAAGGCAGTTCTGAAGGCAAAAGGAGTCCAACCCGGTACTAGTAAAGTGTACCTAATAAAGTGGCCGGTGAGTGTATATACACTACATCCTAAATATACACCGCATTTATTATACATACAAAAAATGTAAATACAAACCTTTATTTTTGATCAGTTTTGTTAATTTTGCCTTTGTCTATTGACAGCACTAGCACAAACACAACACAACTACAACAATCTTAACTACATTTAAATAAACAGTAAAGTTAAAACAACAAAGAATAATCATGCAAAAACTATTACACAGATTTATTTGACTTCCTATGGAAACAGTGATGCTTTAATCATCATCCGTATGCAAAATAGTTCCCTTTGCTGATGATTAACATCAAATATGGGTCTCGCTTTAAAAGAAGAAGCGATTCAGCGTACATGACCAAAAACAGCAGCTCATTTCACCCAATTAAATCGTAAACAGATCAGCGTGACCCACATGAAAAAATACTACAGTAATTTATAGTAAATAGCATAGTGTTTGGTCACACTTTATTTTTGATGGTCTGTTTGTTGGATTTAAGTTACACCGCATCTACATGCCTACTGATTCTCATTAGATTATAAGTAGACTGTTAGGGTTACTGTAAGTTGACATGTACTGTACTTGCAGAGTTTCTTCTAGTCAGTTAAATGTCTGTTGAAGGAGCAGAATCAGCAGATATTAAGCAGACAGTCTACTAATACTCAAATGGACCATCAGAATAAAGTGTTACCAAGTGTTTTTAAACCATGATATAGTAAAAAGTGTATTCTACATTAACCTTCAACCAGCTCAAGCATACTGTATTAACTATAGCAAAGTCCCTTTAAAGGGCACCTATTTTACCCTTTTCCACATTTAATATGAGTCTTTTGTGTCTCCAGAATGTGTCTGTGAAGTTCCTGCTCAAAACACCCATCAGATGATTTATTAGACCATTCACAAGTTTCTATTTTATAGCTCTGAGCAGCAGGTAGTGGTTTTTGTGTACTGCGCCTTTAAGGCTAGTCCTTCACGCCCACCATTTCCACGTGCCTGTCAGCGTGCCTCAATCTCCTCCCTCAGCTGCCTCAGACAGCAGACATACAGAGAACTTTACCAAAGAGTTCCGAGCCTCTCCCCAGAGAAATGCAAGTCTATAGCAATCGCTGATTGGCTCCTGTACTAGTAGGCGGGGCTTCATTTGCCATATTGCCCGTTACACTTTTACCCATTCAAAACTACATGAGTGACACATCTAGAGTCTTTGATCATAGTGAACTGATGAACTATAAGAAATACTGTAGTACAGTTTAGTTTTACTACAGTAAACTGTGGTGTATTTCAGTTTAATAGTTCAATTTACCCTGTAGATCTAGAAATTGACAGTATTGGGTCATTTGTTTATATTACTGTATTTGTTGTGTTACCATAGCAACTGTAGAATCACCACAACAGAGCAATCCCTATAGTTGTTGTTGTTCCCATAGCAACTGTAGAATCACCCCAACAGATCAATTACTATAGTTGTGTTACCATAGCAACTGTAGAATCATCACAACAGATCAATTACTGTAGTAGTTGTTACCATAGCAACTGTAGAATCATCACAACAGAACAATTACTATAGTAGTTGCAACTGTAGATTCATCACAACAGATCAATTACTGTAGTAGTTGTTACCATAGCAACTGTAGAATCATCAAAACAAATCAATCACTATAGTTGTTGTTACCATAGCAACTGTAGAATCACCACAACAGATCAATTACTGAAGTAGTTGTTACCATAGCAACTGTAGAATCATCACAACAGATCAATTACAATAGTTGTGTTACCATAGCAACTGTAGAATCACCACAACAGAAGTCAAGTATGCTTCATAAACCCCTGTATTTACTGTAATTGCCTGTAGTATTTCCTCCTGTAGAGAGGCTCCAGCAAGGCTTTGGCTGGCGCCGGTGGACCTGTGTCAAACAGCCTCACTCTGGCTCTCATTACAGTAGAAAACACACGGCTTCTGATCCAAGGGAATTGATGAAGAGCTCTGGAGGAGGCGCAGGGAGGCAACAAAGAGCGCTTTAGTTGCTCTGGAGGAAAGCATTTGCATAGCTTAGAAGGGCAGCATCTGAAGGCCTCCGTGAAAGCACTGGCTCCGACTTCACTGAAGACCAGCAGAGACAGCGCAGCCTTGTTTCTCTCCGCCTGCTGATTTCCAGAACACAGGCGTCGCATCAAACAACGTTACGCAAGACGCAGGTCGCATGTTTCTCACGCTGCTCCTCTGATATACTCATTAACGTCACGCAATTCCAGATCAGAAAACACAAGCACTAGGGCTGCACAATGCATAGGTGACTCTAGAACATTTAGCATCTCTAAAGATTAACATATTATTTCACTATATAAATTAAAACACTACTTAAAACATGTTAACTATAAAAAAATAAGGTGTATTTAGGGGTGTTTCGTCTTGTAAATATAAACTTACACTGCATGCACAATCATTAGGCAAGTGATTATTTTGACCATGTCATCATTTCCAAGCATTCCATACACCAAGCTGTATAAACTTAAACGCTTATTGGTTTTAATGCATATCAGGTGAAGTGTACTTGTATAATTAGGGAGGGTGTGGCCTAAGGAGATCAACGCATCACATATTGCGGGATGCACAAAACCCTGTTAGGCGCAGATCTCCGTTATATCCGCAGGTGTTTAAACCAATTTTATCTGACAGACTGGCATGAACACGCCTATGCAGACTCTCATTTTATAAATCGTGCATCACGGCGAGACATCTCCATTCACTCAACGAGTTTCTGAGCTCTCTCATCCTTCAGACCGAGTTCGTTCTTCTGAGGTACCGTGAATACAGTTTAATAGATTGTTTTGGCGCTAAAGCATATAAACTATAGCGGACTTGTTTTGAAGCGCTTCACCTCAGATGTTATTCGTTCTTCTTGTTCTTCAACTAGGGGTACCTGGAAAATATGCACTCAGCAGCATGTGCTCAGCAGCCACACTTTAACAAAACAATAGCCTTCATAGCGAAACTACATACTGAACTTTTCTTTTTATCGTTACTGAGCCCGTGTACTTATTTAGTTTAATTCAGTTGTTAGGGGTCAATTACACACATTGGAATATCTGATCATCCAATCAGAATCAAGTATTTAAGTGAGCAATGTAATAAATCAAAATACTCCATTTACTCCTGCATGTCAAGCTTCATTTAAAATAAACTACATTTCCCATCATCCTCTGTGTCAGCATGAAAATGACACATAGCAGCAGCACACATCAGTTGGTCATTGAATGAAATGTGTTTTCTGGGAAGTGAAATGAGAAAGAATTATGAAACTGAACAGCAAATCAAGAGATTCTGTCCAAACGCATTAAAGTATTCAGAAAATAAATCACAATTATGACTTCAACATGGGTGAAAAGCGTATTCCAGAGCAGAATTACAATGCAAACCATATGTTTCTAGCTTTTCTTTCCCTTTACACACATCAAAATGTTCATTCCTTTATTTTCCTTCAGCTTAGCCCCTTTATTTATCAGGGTTCAGCACTGCTGTGGTGATCTCTGATAAATAAGGGACTTAACCCAATGAAAATCAATGAATTAATAATAACGCTACATAATATTCTGGGCTCTGTTCAAACAGCATTCATTCACTAATGCATGCTGGGATTGACTGACAGATCTCTGTGTACTCAGCGTTTGTGCCAATCAGTCAAGTGTGCACTGTGAAGTGGACTTAAATGAGCTGTAAATCATAGGCAGTGTGACGCGCTCATGACACCAGATCAAGAGTGCATCAATAGATCCGTTCAGAAGATCAGCATCAGGAGAGACACACTCAACTGGAGCAAACTGGATTCTGTGCCAGTTACATCTTATACAGTCTCTATAACTATACAGTATTTAATTCAGGCTTTATTTAATGTACATGAGTAGATAACTAGTGCAGCATGGTGGCTCAGTGGTTAGCACTGTGGCCTCACAGCAAGAAGGTCGCTGGTTCGAGTCCCGGCCGGGTCAGTCAGTGTTTCTGTGTGGAGTTTGCATGTTCTCCCTGTGTTGGCGTGGGTTTCCTACGGGTGCTCCGGTTTCCCCCACAGTCCAAACACATGCGCTATAGGGGAATTGATCAACTACATTGGTCATAGTGTATGAGTGTGTGTGTGTGTGTGTGTGTAAGTGTAAATGAGTGTCTGTGGGTGTTCCCCAGTACTGGGTTGCATCCACTGCATAAAACATATGTTGGAATAGTTGGCGGTTCATTCCACTGTGGTGACCCCTAATAA
>NC_079454.1:54912860-54950360 GCF_903798145.1 Danio aesculapii | reverse complement strand
TGAACCGCCAACTATTCCAGCATATGTTTTACACAGCGGATGCCCTTCCAGGTGCAACCCAACACTGGGAAACACCCATACACACTCATACACTACGGCCAATTTAGTTGATCAATTCCCCTATAGCGCATGTGTTTGGACTGTGGGGGAAACCGGAGCACCCGGAGGAAACCCACACCAACACGGGGAGAACATGCAAACTCCACACAGAAACACCAACTGACCCAGCCGAGACTCGAACCAACGACCTTCTTACTGTTAGTCCACAGTGCTAACCACTGAGCCATCAAAATTCTGTCTGCATTATGCATTAAAGAAGTTCCTTTCTAAAACCTGTGGATTTATAATATTTAAATGGAACATGCTATGATAAACCAAACACAAATCTCTGATTTAAAATGAACTCTTGCAATTAAAATAATGCAGTTTTCTTCATTCTAAACGGTGAACATGTCCCTGTACACTCAGAATAAAATACTGAATATAATGTTATTCCCATGCTAAATCACATATTTAAACCCAGCTGTTGTGTTTGTCCATGTCTAACCCAGCGTTGAGCTAAGAAAGAGCATTTATTTAACCAAATGATAAATATAAAAGCAAGTATTGCATTCTAAATAATCCAGTTGTTATTATAAATGGAAAAAAATGATGATTGATTAATGAACGTGCTCTTTAAGAAACAGCCTGAATTTCCCATCTAGAACATGCTGGCTTGTTAAAACCTAATGTAAACCCAAAGTTGCATTCATTTTTACACTGCAAAAAGTGTCAACATGAACACCAAATATAGTCCAAATATGTAAAAACTCCTAAATCAAGAAGCATTTTTAGATGAGTAACAAACATGGTTTTGTGTTCAATAATAATGCATCAAAATTAAGCGAGTTTTCCTTAAAACAAGCTAAATAATCTAGATAATTTACCACATTGGCAGATTATTTTGCTTGTTTTAAGCACAAACTCGCTTCATTTTGACTCATTATTTCTGAAAACAAGACTATATGTTTTACTTGTCTAAAATGCTTCTTGATTTAAGACTTATATTTGGACTAGAAACAAGCTAATCTAAGCAAGAACAGCATTTTTTGCAGTGTGAAATTACATTTAAGTCACATTTTTCAACCCAGCTGTTGTGCTTGTCCATATCTAACCCAGTGTAGTGTTAAAACAACCCAGCATTTTTTTAAAGAGTGTATTAAACTACAATAAAAGTCACAGTCTTCATAACGCATAATAAAAGTTCCTTTCCAAAACCTGTGGATTTATAATATTTAAATGCAGCATGCTATCATCTGCATAAACAACACAAATCTTGAACTCAAAATGAACTTTTGTAATTAAAATAATGCAGTTTTTCTTCATTCTAAATGACACACACACATTTACCCAGTGTCCCTGCACACTCAGAATGAAATGCTGCTCTTTTATTCTGATGCTAAATTACATTTTTCAATCCAGCTGTTGTGTTTGTCCATGTCTAACCCAGCGTTGAGTTTAAATCTGCATTTTTACCCAAAATATACACATAAAAGCAAGTATTGCAATTAATATAATCCAGTTGTTATTGTGAATACCATTTTTAATGAACCTACTCTCTAAAAAACACCCTGAATTTCCCATCTAGAACATGCCGTGTTATCAAAAAGTAATGTTGGGTAAGATATGGCCAAACCCAAGTTTGCAAACCCAAAGTTGCATTCATTTTTACACTGCAAAAAGTCTCATTTCTAGTCCAAATATCAAAAAAACTCTTAAATCCAGAAGAATTTTAGATAAGTAACATGGTTTTGTTTTCAGAAAGGAGTCAAAATTATGTGGGTTTTCAGCACAAACTCACTTCATTTTGACTCATTATTGCTGAAAACTAAACAATAGTTTGTGCTTGTCTAGAAAATGCTGACTGATTGAAGAACATAATATATTTGGACTAAAAACAAGCTACTCTGAGTAAGAAAAGCATTGTAAAATTACACTTATATCACATTTTTGAACCCAGCTGTTGTTTGTCCATATCTAACCCAGCATATCGTTAAAACAACCCAGCATTTTTAAATGAAGCTTCTGCTTCTAAAAGCATCCAGGAACTCAGCACTGCAAAAATCGTGCTTCTACATAAGAGTTTGTCTCATTTCTAATCCAAATATCTAAAAACTCTTAAATCAAGAAGCCTTTAGTAGACAAGAAAAAACGATTGCCTCTCCTTCACAAATAATGAGTCAAAATGAAGCCAGTTCGGCCTTTAAACAAGCACAATAATCTGCGGTGAGCTAAATAATCTAGTTTTTCCTCTTGACATACTGTAAGATCATTTTCTTCCCCTATTGGCAGATTATTTAGCTTGTTTTAAGCACAAACTTGACTCATTATTTCTGAAAACAAGACAGTGTGTTTTTCTTGTCCAGAAAATGCTTCTTGGTTTGAGAATTTTTAGATATTTGGACTAAAAACAAGACAAAAATTCAAAGGAAGCAATTTTGCAGCATAAAATTACATTTAAATCACATTTTTAAAACCCAGCTGTTGTGTTTTATCATATCTAACCCAGCGTAGTGTTAAAACAACCCAGCATTTAAAAAAAACAAAAAAGTCTATTAAACTACAATGAAATTCAGTGGTAAATGCCATCTTCATAATGCATAATAAAAGTTCCTTTCTAAAACCTGTGGATTTATAATATTTAAATGCAACATGCTATGATTTGCATAAACCAAACACAAATCTCTGATTCAAAATGAACTCTTGCAATTAAAATAATGTAGTTTTCTTCATTTTAAGTGATATCCACACATTTACGCAGTGTCCCTGTACACTCAGAATGAAATGCTGTCATTTTATTCTGATGCTAAATCACATTTTTTAATCCAGCTGTTGTGTTTGAGTATAAAACTGCATTAAAAAAGAAAAAATAATCAATTCAAATAATAAAATAATTAATACCGCAATTAAAATAATCCTTTTTTACAGTGATCATTTCACCATTAGGAACTCGTGAAACATCCTCAATTTCCGTCTTGAGAATGCTGCTGTCAAACCTAATGTTCGGTTAGACATGGGCAAACCCAAAGCTGGGTTCATTTTTACACAGCAAAAAGATTAGTTTGTGTCTCATTTCTAGTCCAAATATATAAAACTCTGAAATTAAGAAGCATTTTCTAAACAAGCAAAGAAAAAGTTGTCTAGTTTTCAGAAATGAGTGGAAATGAAGAGTTTTTCATTAAGACATGCTGAATAATCTGCTGATGCGGTCAGCAAAATAATCTAGTTTTTTCCTTTTATATAAGATCACTCTGCTTACCTCATTGTCAGATTGTTTAGCTTGTTTTAATGAGAAACTCACTTCATTTTGACTCATTATTTCTGAAAACAAAACAATAGCTTTAGCTTGTCTAAAAAATGCTGATTGATTTAAGAGTTTGTATACTGAGAAAAATTATTCAAAGATGATTCCTTGGATTTACTTAATTTTTTTACGTTAAGTGGTTGTAAACAATTTATTTAGGCTGAATTTAAACAAACAAATTAAGTTGAAAACTTAAAACTCAAAGCAAACAATTTTGCTGCATAAAATTGCATTTAAATCACATTTTTTTCAACCCAGCTGCTGTGTTTGACCATATCTAACCCAGCCAAGTCATAAAGCAACCCAGCATTTTTAAAAACAAATGCTAAAATGAAACTTCTGCTTGTAAAATCATCATCAGCACTGCAAAATGCTCTTCTTACTTTGAGTTTCTCTCACTTCTTGCCAAAATAACTCTTAAATCAAGAAGCTTTATGCAGACGAGCAACAAATATTGTGTTGTTTTCAGAATAATGAGTCAAAACTAAGTGTTTCTCCTTAAAACATGCACAATAATGTTTTTCTTTTGACATAAAATCATTCAGTTAACCGTATTTTGTTGCTTGTTTTAATGAGAAACTAAATTAATTTTGACTCATTATTTCTGGAAACAAGACTGTATATTTGGCTTGTAGAAGATGCCTCTTGATTTAAGAGTTTGTAGATATTTGGACTAGAAGCACGACAAAAACTGAAAGCAAGCAATTTTGCTGCATAAAATTTCATTTAAATCACATTTCTTTCAACCCAGCTGTTGTGTTTGACCATATCTAACCCAGCCAAGTGATAAAGCAACCCAGCATTTTTAAAAACAAATGCTAAAATGAAACTTCTGCTTGTAAAATCAGCATCAGCACTGCAAAATGCTCTTCTTACTTTGAGTTTAAATCAAGAAGCTTTACATAGACGAGCAACAAATATTGTGTTGTTTTCAGAAATAATGAGTCAAAATTAAGTGTTTCTCCTTAAAACATGCAAAATAATATGCAAATGCAGTAAGCAAAATAATGTGTTTTTCCCTTTGACAGGAAATCATTCAGTTAACCGCATTTTGTTGCTTGTTTTAATGAGAAACTCATTTAATTTTGACTCATTATTTCTGAAAACAAGACTATATTTGGCTTGTAGAAGATGCTTCTTGATTTAAGAGTTTGTAGATATTTGGACTAGAAGCAAGACAAAAACTCAAAGCAAGAAATGCATTTTGTGTTTCAGTGTGCATGTGTAAATGATACGTGTGTGTGTGTATATATGTTGGTAAATGAGGCTTGTGTAGAAGTGTGTGGACCCAGAGCAGATCGTATGCTGGATGCTGTGTGAAATGGCACCTGTTCACGCGCGCATGTTGACTGGCATATAAATGCATCAGCATGAACTCACCGTACACTCCCTGGCTCCAGATGCCCTCCAAAACCAGCGTCAGGAGCCCCAAAACGCAAATAATCCCATCCATGATTACGTGCCTCTTAACATATCCAGATTACACAGAGTCTGTCTCCTGAAGATGCGGTCAAATCTGCTCATCAGAAGCGCGAGGGCTCGTTTCCCGCGCTGAAAGCGACTGTTTTATTGACGGCGCGTGACGGAGCCGCTGTGTCCGCCGCTGGCATCGCTTTCCGCGGACACACGAGTCCCGGCGTGCGCGGAGCTCCGGAGCTTCAAACCGACTCAATGCTGTCGCGCGCCCGGCGGCGTCGGGGGCGAGCGGAGCGCGTGCACCTGCTGTCCGTCATCTCTCCGGGTGCGCGAGCAGCATCCGAACGCTTGAGGGAACCGAGCTCAACCGAACCGAGTCATTTGGGAACCGAGTCCTTCGTATCGGGGACGAGCGTGGAGAGAGACGAGCGTCGTGTTGCGCAATAGCGTGTGTGTGGAGAGAGAAAGAGAGACCTCATCTGTATGAAACGCACACACACACGCACGCACACAAACGCGTGAAGCTAATAATAATGACTACACTTTTTTTGTTTTAAAGGGCTCCTATCATGGAAACTCAGAAGCTGTTTGGACAGAAGTGTGTGTGTGTGTGTGTGTGTAGTGTGTCATACTGAATAGATTTAAACACAGCAAATCTCTTAATTTCCTGATGTTAAAATAGGATCCAAATCCCAGTGATTTTGAGGTGACATAGCAGTGAGGTTTTCCCCGCCCACCAATATTGATTGACAGGTGTGTTTTGCCATAGTAATGCATATAAACATGTATACAAGACAGGATTTGCAAAGAAACTGGGATTAAATATCTGTTCAACTCTGTGATTAAACTGCTCTTCAAGGAGCATTAAGCGCTGCACTTTGTGAAACTCAATAGTCAAAGTCCCCTTAAAGCCCCGGTCAGATCACATGATTTCGGCATGATTTCCTGGGGAACAACGACGTAAATGACAAGTGGGCATCATGGGTAATTGAGCATCATGACACAAGATTCAACCATTTCTTCTTGTGTAATGTAACCGATACCATGTGTGTGACGCCTCACGGCACCATCGCAGAGAGTCTAGCATGTTTAATTTTCTTTCAGGTCAGGTAATCAAAAAATAGGCTGCATATTAGCCTACTTATGAGTTGGATAAGATCAATCATTGGTTATGTAAACCTCAACTACTTTCTCTAAAATATTAAAGTGTTTTAAGCAATTTGTCTGACAGACCGGCACAAATATACAGACATAGCCTGCCCTCCCTATAAGCTAACTAAGCGGCTGCTTAGGGCCCTGCCACCACTAGGGGGCCCCCACAACCCACGAGCGGTGCAATTTTCTTGCTGAAATCATTTTAATTAGCATTTTACAAATATTTTCATTTTCATTGACAGTGCTTTAGTGCTTTAATATTTATAAAATTTCACTTAAAAGAAAAAACAACACAATTTTATTAAAGTTGAAATTGTTTTCGTGTGAAGGTCATGTGATCAACAGGAAGCTCGCAGCATCTCATTCCTCATATGTGTTCTGGGTTCTCGCGCTTCGAGTTTGTTCTTTCAAGGTAACCTGCAAGACCGGCCGGTCGCCACAAGAACGCCAATCCGTGAACAGACACAACCATGGCCTTTGCTTCATTGCCTGCCCCATTATATACCTGATTTATTTTGGAAATTAGACTGCGGAAATGAAACGAAATGAAACGTTATTCTTCAGATGTAGAAAAACTGAGAGGAAAAATGACGACAAGAGACAAGCACAAAATCATTTTTAGCATCGCTTTTAAGTGCTAATAATGATGTCAATCTAATAGCAGATTTATCAAAAATAGGCAATTACAGATTAATGAACGTCGTCGTCTACTTATATGATATATATTTTATTCTCTTCTGGTTTTACAGACCGGTTTTTAAGTCTAAAACGCATTTTACTGAAATGCAATAGTACTCAAATGTCTTTCACTCACATATTTTGCACACTGGTAATATTTTTTCCTGAGACATGTTTATAAAAGAGATAATCGAGATAAACGAATCCTAATTGAATTAATCACAGTTTAATATAAGCTCTGGACACTGCATCTCAAACGTAAGGAACAGTGAAGGAGACTGAAGGGAAGTATAAAGTTTGTGTTTGGGTATTAACATTAACCCAGTAATTATTGCTTCACTTTTTCTTATATGTTTTTATATTCATATTTTTTATTTATATTATTTGCTTATTGAGTTTATTATTTATGGATTAATCTTTGCATTAATGTTCATTGTTTTGTTTTTTACTTTTTATTGACTTCATTCATTCATTCATTCATTCATTCATTTTCTTTTCGGCTTGGTCTCTTTATTAATCTGGAGTCGCCACAGTGGAATGAACCACCAACTTATCAAGCATTTGTTTTATGCAGCGGATCCCCTTCTAGCTGCAACCCATCACTGGGAAACACATACACACTTATTCACACACTCATACACAACGGACAATTTAGCCTTCCCAATTCCCCTATAGCGCATGTGTTTGGACTGTGGGGGAAACCGGAGCACCCGGAGGAAACCCACACCAACACGGGGAGAACATGCAAACTCCACACAGAAACGCCAACTGACCCAGCCGCCAAGACTCAAACTAGCAACCTTCTTGCTGTGAGGCGACAGTGAGGGAACTGCGTTGCCCTTTTTATTGAGTTCAGAATGTTTATTTTATTTCTAAGTAATGCATTTAATTAATTATTGTTGTGTCGTTTCATTGCAGAGTTTTTGCTTTTGGGATTTATAAAAAAACTCAACCTACCATCTCTTTATAGAATCTTCAGTCTGTTTGCTATATTAATAATATATGTCTTAAACACTCCAGAAGGACGCAAAGTAGGAATCTCTGGTCCCTTTATTAAAGATTGTTCAATTCTTCATTTTTGAAGCTGCTAGTTGACAGAAACAGAGCTGTTTCATAATGTACAAACCATTCAGGCAGTTCAGTAGAAGAAATCAGGCCTTACTTTTCTGTTACATTGATTGTATTTAATAAGAAATAAAATCAATTAAATATTGTCGGCCAAAGTGCAATGGCAATACTCCACTATTTAGAGCAAGGTAGGGCCCCAAAATTATTCTGCTTAGGGCCCCCAAATATACAAGACTAGGCCCTGTATGCAGACATCTTCATTCTCATGGGTTTCTGAGTTCTCTCAGCCCTCCGACCACGTTCATTCTTCCAAGGTAATCTGGAAACACGTTCAGTGCTGTAATTCATTGTAAAAGCCTGTCATGCTTATTTAAATTACTTGATTAACTAATTAAATTGAAACTCACCGGCAATGGATGCTTTCGTCATTATTGTTTCGCTTTCATTTTATTTAGGAGAGTTTTTTTATTTCTTATTTAACAAACCAGTTTGTGTTTTGGTGCTGAAGCATAGAGGACTGGTTATGAAGCATTTCACCTCACATGTTATTCGGTATTCTCGTTTATCTAGTAGACGACTGACAAACAAAAATACATTAAAACTAAGATACAAATTACACCAAACTAAATTAGTTTCGGGGCATCACGGTGGCGCAGTGGGTAGCACAATAGCCTCACAGCAAGGAAGTTGCTGGTTTGAGCCTCGCATGGGTCAGTTGGTGTTTCTGTGTGGAGTTTGCATGTTCTCCCCGTGTTGGCGTGGGTTTCCTCCGGGTGCTCCGGTTTCCCCCACAGTCACATGTGGTACAGGCGAATTGTGTAAGCTTAATTTTCTGTAGTGTATGTGTGTGTAGGGGTGTAGCAACCGGGGGAGATGGGGGGGATACCCCCCCCCCCCTCCCTCACTTTTAGGGACAGACAATTTAGAAACAGCTGATTAATAATTATATGAACGTAAACTTTTGGATCTTATACAGCTTAACACACACTTTTAAAATGCCCACTACACCCCTGTGTGTGCGAATGAGTGTATGGATGTTTCTCAGTGATGGGTTGCAGTTGGAAGGGCATCCTAAAACATGTGCTGGAATAGTTGGTGGTTCATTCCGCTGTGGCGGAACTGTGAGGTGATGATTTGTTTAGCTCTGTGGGAAATAAAGATTTAATTAATGCTTCACTGTAATTGTTGTATCACAAACCTCCGTCATATATTTGCATTTTTTTTATATGTCATTATTTTGTTTTGAGCATCTAAATTTTCCTTGGTGCTGTTGTGCTTTCATTTTCTCCATCTCACTTCTGGCAAGTTCAGGTGAGGGAGTGTTTAATAAGCAACCCAACCCAATGCATAATTTGACATAGTGACTTTTGAAACCGACAATTAAAATCTGATCTGACTGGGGCTTAAGGGGAGTCATTTCCCTCTGTGGCCCTCTTTAAAAGACCTCTCATCACCATGCTCGGGCGTTCAAATTTTCTGAAACTGTTTGCCAAGCTAACATCACATAGTTGTAATCGCCAATAAAGTTCATCAACGATCGCTTAAGTTTTGTTTCTCAATGAACAAATCAAACAAAATCGACATTTATTCAGGTCGCACGAGCTAATGCGCACTCGAAGAGAAACGAGATCACGACACAAACCTCCTTAATGGACATTTTACACATTATCATCCTCTAAATCAGGAGTGCCCAAACTCAGTCCTGGATGGCCGGTGTCCTCCATAGTTTAGCTCCAACTTTCTTCAACACACCTGCCTGGAAGTTTCTAGTATACCTGGAAAGAGCTTGATTAGCTGGTTCAGGTGTGTTTGATAGGGGTCGGAACTAAAATATGAGATCTGCAGAGTGGATGATCAACATCAACAGCCTGAGGTATCAAGACATTTGTGCTGCCCATTACATTACAAACAACAGGAGAGGGACAATTCTCCAGCAGGATAGAGCTTCCACATCAAAAGCTCCACCGGAGAATCCTCAGTCTATAGCAATCACTGATTGGCTCCTGCACTAGAAGGCGGGGCTTCATTCTCTATGTTGACTTTTCCTCATTTAAATCTATTATACTATAGTCTGTCATAGTGTACACAACTCTAAACGAGGATGCTTCAGGATGAGCAAAAACCGCACAATGTGTTAAACGTGTGTGTGTGTGTGTGTGTGTGTGTGTGTGTGTGTGTGCACAGCAAACTGAATTTCCATCAATCTCTCATCATATCCTGAAGTCATGAAATTGAAAATCTACAGCAACACAATCTTTACCCAAGGTATATTCAGCCAAACATAGGAAGATGAAGAGGTTGACCATAGTAACACCTGGATATTAGCGTTATATAATCAATTAAAAACAGTATTGATGATAATTAGCATACATTCTACATTCACGTGCCGGTGTGTTACATCTAAATACATTCATGTTACTAAAGTCAGTGCCGTTATTCACCCCTAAAATACCCTGAATCCCAGTTATGCCTCTCTAATGCCACGCATTCTGTTGTCACAACCTTCGTTCTTTTCTTTGAGTGGGCGGGGAGAACCAGCTCATTTGCATTTAAAGGAACAGGTGCAAAAACAGCTTTGATTCCGAACACATTCTGAAGACTCAAAAGACTTATTTTACATCTTTAAAAGACTAAAATTGGACCCAATGGACAAACCCAAATAATATGTCATTTTTAAATAATTATATTTAAAAAACATTTATATTTATTTGTCAACTATTTAGTGAATTTAAACAATTTTATTGTAATAAAAAGCAAAATGTGATTAATAGAATAATATTAGTCTAAAATAAGGACGACACAGTGGTTGCTAAGGTGTTCTGAGTGGTTGATAGGCAGTTGTTAATGTGTTCTGAGTGGTTGATAGGTGGTTGCTATATGGTTGCTAGGGTGTTCTGAGTGGTTGCTAGGCAGTTGCTAAGGTGTTTTGAGTGGTTGATAGGCAGTTGTTAATGTGTTCTGAGTGGTTGATAGGTGGTTGCTAAGATGTTGCTAGGTGGTTGCTATATGGTTACTAGGGTGTTCTGAGTGGTTGCTATGCAGTTGCTAAGGTGTTCTGAGTGGTTGATAGGCAGTTGTTAATGTGTTCTGAGTGGTTGATAAGTGGTTGCTAAGATGTTGCTAGGTGATTGCTTTATGGTTCCTAGGGTGTTTTGAGTAGTTGCTAGGCAGTTGCTAAGGTGTTCTGAGTGGTTGATAGGTGGTTGCTAAGATGTTGCTAGGTGGTTGCTATGTGGTTGCAAGGGTGTTCTGAGTGGTTGCTAGCAGTTGCTAAGGTGTTCTGAGTGGTTGATAGGCAGTTGCTAAGGTGTTCTGAGTGGTTTATAGGCAGTTTTTAAGGTGTTCTGAGTGGTTGATAGGCAGTTGCTAAGGTGTTCTGAGTGGTTGATAGGCAGTTGTTAAGGTGTTCTGAGTGGTTGATAGGCAGTTGCTAAGGTGTTCTGAGTGGTTGCTAGGCAGCTGCTAAGGTGTTCTGAATAGTTGATAGGTGGTTGTTTATGTGTTCTGAGGGGATGCAAGGTGATCGCTAAAATGTTGCTAGGTGGTTACTAAGGTGTTCTGAGTGGTTGCTAAGTAGTTGCTAGAGTGTTCTGAGCGGTTGCTAGGGTATTTTGAGTGGTTGCAAGGCACTGTTCTGAGTGGTCGATAAGCAGTTGTTAAGGTATTCTAAGTGGTTGCTAGGGTGTTCTGAGTGGTTGTTAGACAGTTGCAAAGTGGTTGCTAAGGTGTTCTGAGTGGTTGCTAGGGTGTTTTGAGTGGTTGCTAGGAGGTGTTCTGTGTGTTTGATAAACAGTTGTTAAGGTGTTCTAAGTGGTCGCTAGGGTGTTCTGAGTGGTTGCTAGGCAGTTGCAAAGTGGTTGCAAGGCAGTTGTTAAAGTATTCTTAATGATTGATAGGCAGTTGTTAAGGTGTTCTGGGTGGTTGCTAAGATGTTGCTAGGCAGTTGCTAGGGTGTTCTGTGTAACTTCTAGGGTTTTCTGAGTGGTAAGCAAATATAATGTTGTAAAGCATCTCATAAAAAATGTATTCATGTACTCGTGTGTTGAGCACAAACTTATAGTTAAACATTAAAATGCTAATTATTTTCTTGAAATGTGTTTAATAATGAATAAATTGATATTTTATTAATTTATTAAAAGAAGTAACAGGCTTATCTTCTTTTAAATAAACAGAAAACAATATAATAGTAGCTGATATGAACACTGAAATGCAGTGATGAAGCTGTTGAAGACAAACACTGATGCTGATATATTTTCATTTAACCCTGACAGGCCATTACTGTTTGGTCAACAAAGGTTTCTGCCATTTAACTGTGCATTTCTCCGCAGTTCTTGACTTCGGTCAGTAAGTGACGAGGTGTTAGTGCGAGTGACAGTGTGTGTCTGTTTGCTGGTGTGTGAGTTAAACTCCATCTGTGTTTGTGTGTGTGACAACGACAGACAGAAACACACAGACTGAAGCTCCATCTGTCTGTCAGCGGCTCCATCAGGCTCTCCACCTGCTTCAGGAGACACAAACACTTTACACTAAACATCCAGCCACACACACACTGCTTATTCCTCAGGCCATGTCCAACTTAAATAGCTAGCACATCCGTTTCTAAGGTGTTCTGAGTGAATGCTAGGTGGTTGCTAGGGCATTCTGAGTGGTTGATAGGTTGTTCTGAGTGGTTGATATGCAGTTGTTAAGGTGTTCTGATTGGTTGCTATGCAGTTGTAAAGTAGTTGCTGGGGTATTCAGAGCGGTTGATAGGCAGTTATTAAGGTGTTTTGACTGGTTGCTAGGTGGTTGCTAAGATGTTGCTAGGTGGTTGCTATGGTGTCCTAAGTGGTTTCTACATTGTTCTGAGTGGTTGCTAGGCAGTTGTAAAATTGTTGCTAAGGTGTTTTTAGGGGTTGCTAGAGTGGTCTGAGTAGTTGCTAGGCAGTTTGAAAGTGGTTGCTAGGGTGTTCTGAGTGGTTGCTATGTAGTATTCTGAGTGGTTGATATGCAGTTGTTAAGGTGTTCTGAGTTGTTGCTGGGCAGCTGTAAAGTGGTTGCTACGGTGTTCTGAGTGATTGCTAGGCAGTTGCTAAAGTGTTTTGAGTGGTTGATAGGTGGTTGCTAAGATGTTGCTTTGTGGTTGCTAGGGTGTTTATAGTGGTTGCTGGAGTGTTCTAAGTGGTTGCTGGGAAGTTGTTATGGTGTTCTGAGTGGTTGATAGGTGGTTGCTAAGATGGTGCTAGGTGCTTGCTAGAGTGCTCTAAATGGTTGCTAGGCAGTTGTAATGTGGTTGCTAGGGTGTTTTGAGTGGTTGACAGGCAGTTATTAAGGTGTTCTGAGTGATTGATAGGTGGTTGCTTAAATGGTGCTAGGTGGTTGCTATGGTGTTATGAGTGGTTGCTACAGTGTTCTTGGTGGTTGCTAGGCAGTTGTAATGTTGTTGATAGTGTGTTTTAAGTGGTTGCTAGGCAGTTGTAAGGGGGTTGCTAGGGTGTTCTGAGTAGTTTCTAGGCAGTTGCTAAGGTGATCTGAGTGGTTGATAGGTGATTGCTAAGTTGTTGCTATGTGGTTGCTATGTGGTTGCTAGAGTGTTTTGGGTTGTTGCTAGGCAGTTGTTCTGAGTGGTTGCTAAGCTGTTGCTAGGCGGTTGCTTGGGTTTTCAGTGTTGTTGCTAGGCTGTGCAGAGTGGTTGCTAGGTAGTTGCCAAGCCGATGCTAGGTGGTTGCTATGTTCTGAGGGGTTGCTAGGTTGTTGCTGAGTGTTTGCTGGGGTGTTCTGAGTCGTTGCTAAGGTGTTCTAAGTGGTTGCTTAGTCGTTATTAGGCGGTTGCTAGGGTGTTTTGTGTGGTTACTAGGGTGTTCTGAGTGGTTGCTAGGCAGTTGCTAAGTTGCTTGAGTTTTCCTATTTGTTAACATTTTATTAAAAGTTTTTCCCAACATATTAATTTGTGTATGTAATAATTGGACTGTGATCTTCAGTGTTTGTTAGATTAGTTCATCAGTTCAGTTACTGACTAATCTAATGTATCTTACTGTATAATTGATTTGCATATGAATCATTGTATCCAAACATAAGCACTTCCTCAACGAGCAGACATCATTTGTAATTAGCAGGTCTAGCCCATAATTTGGTCTCTATGTATACATGCTCAGTTTATGATCTGCTGTAATTAGAGATGGATCTGCGCTTGTGTGACGTTAATAAGAGGCTCTATTGTCATCTTCATCTTCATCTCTGCTCTAACCAGGCGTCGCTTTCTACTTCTCTGTTCAACAAAACTATATTCGTTCATTTCTCATCATCAGACTGACACACTTTCACCTCGATTACAGCATCACACGCTCCAGATACAATGAAGCTTAAAAAATATTTAAATGTTCAATTAAAACTGTAAAAATAAGTAAATACATTTTTCAATATTTATTAATAAAATAAACAATAATAAAATACATACAAATGTTTAAATGAAATAAAATTAAAAAGTGAATTAAAAAGAAAGAGTGCAATAAAAAATAAAAAAGTTACAAACAAAAAATAAATTATAACACATATTATTCTATTAAATTAATAAAAAATAATTACAAATACTATTGCCAATTATCAGTAATTTAAAAAAGAAAGCTAAAATAAAACAATAAATAAATAAATACAAAATAAATTTACATAAAATAAAAATTAAACAGTAAATTAAAAAACAAAAATTAAAAAAATAAATAAATATTTTTAAGACTGGAGCAATCAAGCAAATGCTGGAGCTTTAAAATATTTCAATATTTATTACATTTAAAAAATATCTTTGATAAATTAAAAAAAAAATGTATATGTATTAAAATAATAAATAAATAAGTAAATAAATGAAAAACAAATAAAATAAATACAAAAATATTTCTATAAAATAAAAATTAAACAGTAAATTAAAAATGAAACACTAAAATAAAATAAATAACTAAAAAATAAATAAAAAAAATTATTTAAAAAACAGTAAATTAAAAAAGAAATTATAAAATAATCAATAAATAAACATATATACAAAAATATTTATATAAAATAAAAAAGTTAAACAGTACATTAAAAACAAACAATAAAATAATAAAATAAAATAACATTTTAAGACTGGAGCAATTAGGCAAATGCTTAAGCTTTTTTTATTCAAATAAATGCAAATATTTCAATGAAATAAAATTAAAAGGTCAATAATATACTAACAATGTCACTGAATGAATTAAAAAATAAAAGTAAATTAAATTAAAACAAAAAATAAATGAATAAAATAATAAAATTAAAAATTAATAAAAGTCTAAAGTCCAAACAAATAAACAAAAAAGGTAAATGCACTCTTTTTGGTTCAATTCTCAACATGAGCACTGATACACACACACACACACACACACTCTCTCTCACCATCCACAATTACAGCATCACTGTGCACTCCCGAGCTGCAACAAAGCAAACGCTGGAGCTTTCACCGCGATTAATGTTTACTCCTGGCCTACATCTGTACTTTTTTTTGGTTTTTACCTCAATCATCCAGAATTGTGTGTGGAGCTGTGAGTGTGTGTGTGTGTGTGTGTGTGTGTGTGTGTGTGTGTGTGTGTGTGTGTGTGTGTGTGTGTGTGTGTGTGTGTGTGTGTGTGTGTGTTTTCTGTGCAGTACAATAGGAGAGAAACACAGGGAAGGCAATCACGTCTGATAACAGAATCTGCAAATATAAATGACAACAGAAAGCCCTGAATACAGAAAGAAGCGTCAGAATAACAGCATTCTCTCAGATATAATGATTTATCTAGAGTCAACATGCGGTTTCAGGGTGTGCACGATTCACACATTTATTCTGAAGAAATAAGAAGGCGACATGGGGCGCAGTGGTTAGCACTGTGGCCTCACAGCAAGAAGGTCGCTGGTTCGAGCCTCGGCTGGGTCAGTTGGTGTTTCTGTGTGGAGTTTGCATGTTCTCCCTGTGTTGGTGTGGGTTTCCTCCGGGTGCTCCGGTTTCCCCCACAGTCCAAACACATGTGCTATAGAGGAACTGATCAACTAAACTGGCCGTAGTGTATGAGTGTGTGTGTGAATGAGTGTGTATGGGTGTTTCCCAGAGATGGGTTGCAGTTGGAAGAGCATCCACTGCGTAAAACATATGCTGGATAAGTTGGCAGTTCATTCTGCTGTGGCAACCCCAGATTTATAAAGGGACTAAGCCGAAAAAGAAAATGAAAGAATAAATAAATGTAAATATTTAAATGAATTAAAAATATCGTGTCACTGAATGAGTTGAAAAATTAAATTAAAATGATAAATTGACTTATAAAAACAAAAAACAAAACAATGAATAAATAAATAAATAAATAAATAAAACAATAAACAAATAATAAATGAATAAATAAATAATAAATAAATTAAAACTATAAATAATAAATGAATAAATAAACGTGTTTATGCAACAAAATTCTAAAGGGTGAGAATAATTGTCAATAAAAGGGTCACAATTGCGTCTTCATTGTTGTACATTGTCTGCAGATTATACCAAAACACACCCTCACACCTCTCTCCACTCCATCAACTCTTTACAGATGAAAGTTCTTTTAGTGCCAAAATGTGCCTCATTATGAAACTACAGTGTGCTGAATATCACTTTATGTGGATTTTAAGGTCTTAAATGAAAAAAGAGGACAGAAGCAATGAATAAACTGTGTTGGGTCTATAATTAAAGGTCAGGCTCGTGTGGGTGTGATGCAAATCTGTGTTTAAATGAGGAAAGTGTTGAGTTTAAACAGTGAAAAAACTTCTGATGTGTAAAGATGATCGTCAAACGCTTCACTTACAGACAGCCCCCTTTCAATTTTTATTTTCTTTTTTAAATATTTCCCAAATTATGTTGAACAGAGCAAGGAAATGTTGACAGTATGTCTGATAATATTGTTTCTTCTGGAGAAAGTCTTATTTGGTTTATTTCGGCTAGAATGAAAGCAGTTTTTAATTTTTTGAAAACTTTTTAAGGTCAAAACTATTAGCCTCTTTAAGCTATTTTTGTTTTCAATTGTCTCCAGAATAAACCACTGTTATACAATGACTTGCCTAATTACCCTAACTTTACCCTAATTACCCTAGTGAAGCCTTTAAATGTGACTTTAAGCTGAATACTAGTATCTTGAAGAATATCTAGTCTAATATTATTTACTGTCATCATGACAAAGAGAAAATAAATCAGTTATTAGAGATGAGTTATTAACACTAATATGATTAGAGATGTGTTGGAGAAATCTGCTCTTTGTTAAACAGAAATTGGGAAAATAATAATTCAGGGGGGCTAATAATTCTGACTTCAACTGTATATATATATACATAATGGTATTTACAACCCTTTTTTAGATGTATACTCCTGCATCAAGTAGTACTGACTCTAGTGATAATAGTGATAAATTCATGAAATACAAAATACATGTAAAATAAATAGATAAATAGTAATATAATATACTCTATAGTTGTAGAAAACTACAGTATTGGGTGAATTTTTTATATTACTATAGTCATTTTGTTACCATAGCAACTATAGAATCACTACAACAAACACTCAGCTTTTTTTGGTGGTTCAAACTACTTATTTAAAATGAGCTGACACAACTCAGTTCTTGAGATTTTGTTCGGACAACTTAATTTGTTTATGTTCATAAGTTTTTTGAATCTGTTAAGTTTACTTAATTGATTTGTGTTTGAACAACATAAATGAATTGTGCGGAACCCTGCATTTTTCTACAGTGTATCAAATACTATAGTTGTTGTGTTACCATAGCAACTGTAGAACAACCACAACAGATCAATCACTATAGTTGTCATGTTACCATAGCAACTAAAGAATCACTACAACAGATCAATTACTGTAGTTTTTGTTACCATAGCAACTATAGAATCACCACAACAGATCAATTACTATAGTTGTTGTGTTACCATAGCAACTATAGAATCACTACAACAGATCAATCACTATAGTTGTCATGTTACCACAGCAACTGTAGAATCACCACAACAGATCAATTACTGCAGTTGTTGTGTTACCATAGCAACTATAAAATCACTACAACAGATCAATCACTATAGTTGTCATGTTACCACAGCAACTGTAGAATCACCACAACAGATCAATTACTGCAGTTGTTGTGTTACCATAGCAACTGTACAATCACCACAACAGATCAATCACTATAGTTGTCATGTTACCATAGCAACTAAAGAATCATTACAACAGATCAATTACTGTAGTTTTTGTTACCATAACAACTATAGAATCACCACAACAGATCAATTACTATAGTTGTTGTGTTACCATAGCAACTATAGAATCACTACAACAGATCAATCACTATAGTTGTCATGTTACCATAGCAACTGTAGAATCACCACAACAGATCAATTACTGCAGTTGTTGTGTTACCATAGCAACTATAGAATCACTACAACAGATCAATCACTATAGTCGTCGTGTTACCATAGCAACTGTAGAATCACCACAACAGATTAATTTAAATACTTTACTTTTGACCTTTTCCTGTAATGTGTTTCTATGATTGGTTTAGAATTCCTCCATGATTTGGCTAAATGAGTGTAAATGAATAGGAATGATAAAGGCAGAAAACGGTCAAACTATTTGCTCTGCCAACAACAGTTTTAATGACAATAGATAAGATTAAAAATAATACAATAAACAAGATTGCAATATGAAGCATCATAAAAAGCTAATTTATTATGGTTAAAAAACAATGGAGGTCAATGAGGCAGGAAGTCTCGAGCCAATTATGTTGCAATGGTTGCGTCTGCTCTTATGTGAAAGAATAAGGTCAACAGTATACTTCAAACACTAAAGTACTTGAATAAATCTGGACATTTTACAGTTGCTATGGTAACAATAACTACAGTAATATGACCCAAAACTAGTTTTTTTTACAGTACTACAGGTTATACACTCACCGGCCACTTTATTAGGTACACATTACTAGTACCTGGTTGGACCCCTTTTGCCTTCAGAACTGCCTTAATCCTTCATGTCAGAGATTCAACAAGCTACTGGAAATATTCCTCAGAGATTTTGCTCCATACTGACATGATAGCCTCATGCAGGTACTGCAGATTTGTCGGCTGCACATCCATGATGCCAATCTCCACCACTTCCCAAAGGTGCTCTATTGGATAGAGTTCTGGGGGCTGTGGAGGCCATTTGAGTACAGTGAACTCATTGTCATGTTCAAGAAACCAGTCTGAGATGATTCACGCTTTATGACATGGCATGTTTTCTCTTTTTCGGACCATTTACTGTAAACCCTGGAGATGGTTGTGTGTGAAAATCCCAGTAGATCAGCAGTTTCTGAAATACTCAGAGCAGCCCGTCTGACACCAACAAACATGCCACGTTAAATCCCCTTTCTTCCCCATTCTGATGCTCAGTTTGAACTGCAGCAGATCGTCTTGACCATGTCTACATGCCTAAATGCATTGAGCTGCTGCCATATGATTGGCTGATTAGAAATTTGCGTTAACGAGTAGTTGGACAGGTGTACCTAATAAAGTGGCCGGTGAGTGTATATTATAGTACAGGGGTGCTCAACCCTGTTCCTGAGGATCTACCTTGCTGCAAATTTCAGTTGAAACCCATATCAAACACACCTGGCTGTAACTATCAAGTGCTGTTCAGGTCCAAATTAGTTGGTTCAGGTGTGTTTGATCAGGGTTGGAGCTGAACTATGCAGGACGGTAGATCTCCAGGAACAGGGTTGAGCATCCCTGTTATAGTACAATACAGCAAAGTATATTACTGTATTTATTACAACTTATCAGTTCACTATAGTTAATTTTACATTATGCTGTCGCATTCATTAACAAACGTTACTATATACATACCATAATATATAGGGTATAATACTATAGTATGGCTCAAAAACTCTATAAATGACTACAGTATTTTCCCTGTGGAGTTGGATGACAGTGTGTGTTTTTACACTCATATATTCTCTCCTCAAACTGAGCTTTACCGCATCGGAAATTCATGCCTCGGGCTTCACTAGGAATATTCTAATGTTATACAGGTGAAAATAGGTACGGCACTACATCATGGTGAAGGGATATGGCTTTTGGCTGATAATATGACAGCTAAAGAAAAGTGAGCGGTTAGGGAGCGATGTCCCACCGAACTTCCATGAAGAAAGCGTAAATGAGCTCACTGAACCAGGGAATGAGGTGATAGATTTTAATCAAGCTAAAGGCGCCCAAGAGAGTCGCAGTAAAGCTGAAAAACAGAGCGCTTTAAAGAGACACGATATACTCCGGTAAAGACCCGAGAACAGAAGTTAAGCAATGAGAATGCTTCTTGTTACATTACAGAACATTCGGCTCATGAAGAGACACTATACATCTGTTTATGACCAGATTTTTACACATAGAAATTTATCAAGTTAATTATAATCAACTATTTTTAAAAAAGCAGACTATTCACCTTCTTTTTAGCTGTAAGGATATACAACAGTAACAGAGTTGATAGTAAGAAAGTTGACAATAACAGAGTTGACGATAACAGAGTTGACAATAACAGAGTTGACAAAAACAGAGTTGATGATAACAGAGTTGATGATAACAGAGTTGACGATAACAGAGTTGACAATAACAGAGTTGAGGATAACAGAGTTGACGATAACAGAGTTGACGGTAACAGAGTTGAAAATAACAGAGTTGACGGTAACAGAGTTGATGATAACAGAGTTGAGGATAACAGAGTTGACAATAACAGAGTTGAGGATAACAGAGTTGAGGATAACAGAGTTGACGGTAACAGAGTTGACGGTAACAGAGTTGACGATAACAGAGTTGACAATAACAGAGTTGACAATAACAGAGTTGACGATAACAGAGTTGATGATAACAGAGTTGACGGTAACAGAGTTGACAATAACAGAGTTGATGATAACAGAGTTGACGGTAACAGAGTTGACGGTAACAGAGTTGAAAATAACAGAGTTGACGATAACAGAGTTGATGATAACAGAGTTGATGATAACAGAGTTGACAATAACAGAGTTGACGATAACAGAGTTGAAAATAACAGAGTTGACGATAACAGAGTTGATGATAACAGAGTTGATGATAACAGAGTTGAAAATAACAGAGTTGACGATAACAGAGTTGAAAATAACAGAGTTGACGATAACAGAGTTGATGATAACAGAGTTGATGATAACAGAGTTGATGATAACAGAGTTGACAATAACAGAGTTGACGATAACAGAGTTGACGGTAACAGAGTTGACGATAACAGAGTTGACAATAACAGAGTTGACGGTAACAGAGTTGACGATAACAGAGTTGACAATAACAGAGTTGAGGATAACAGAGTTGACGATAACAGAGTTGACGGTAACAGAGTTGACGATAACAGAGTTGATGATAACAGAGTTGACGGTAACAGAGTTGACAATAACAGAGTTGACAATAACAGAGTTGACAATAACAGAGTTGACAATAACAGAGTTGACGATAACAGAGTTGACGGTAACAGAGTTGACGATAACAGAGTTGACAATAACAGAGTTGACGATAACAGAGTTGACGATAACAGAGTTGACGGTAACAGAGTTGACAATAACAGAGTTGACGATAACAGAGTTGACGATAACAGAGTTGACAATAACAGAGTTGACGATAACAGAGTTGACGATAACAGAGTTGACGATAACAGAGTTGACGATAACAGAGTTGACGATAACAGAGTTGACGGTAACAGAGTTGACGATAACAGAGTTGACGATAACGGAGTTGACGATAACAGAGTTGACGATAACAGAGTTGACGATAACGGAGTTGACGATAACAGAGTTGACGATAACAGAGTTGACGATAACAGAGTTGACGGTAACAGAGTTGACGATAACAGAGTTGACAATAACAGAGTTGACGATAACAGAGTTGACGATAACAGAGTTGACGATAACAGAGTTGACAATAACAGAGTTGACGATAACAGAGTTGACGATAACAGAGTTGACGATAACAGAGTTGACGATAACAGAGTTGACGATAACAGAGTTGACGATAACAGAGTTGACGGTAACAGAGTTGACAATAACAGAGTTGATGATAACAGAGTTGACGGTAACAGAGTTGACGGTAACAGAGTTGAAAATAACAGATTTGACGATAACAGAGTTGATGATAACAGAGTTGATGATAACAGAGTTGACAATAACAGAGTTGACGATAACAGAGTTGACGGTAACAGAGTTGAAAATAACAGAGTTGACGATAACAGAGTTGATGATAACAGAGTTGATGATAACAGAGTTGACAATAACAGAGTTGACGATAACAGAGTTGACGGTAACAGAGTTGACGATAACAGAGTTGACAATAACAGAGTTGACGGTAACAGAGTTGACGATAACAGAGTTGACAATAACAGAGTTGAGGATAACAGAGTTGACGATAACAGAGTTGACGGTAACAGAGTTGACGATAACAGAGTTGACGGTAACAGAGTTGACGGTAACAGAGTTGACAATAACAGAGTTGACAATAACAGAGTTGACAATAACAGAGTTGACAATAACAGAGTTGACGATAACAGAGTTGACGGTAACAGAGTTGACGATAACAGAGTTGACAATAACAGAGTTGACGATAACAGAGTTGATGATAACAGAGTTGACGGTAACAGAGTTGACAATAACAGAGTTGACGATAACAGAGTTGACGATAACAGAGTTGACAATAACAGAGTTGACGATAACAGAGTTGACGATAACGGAGTTGACGATAACAGAGTTGACGATAACAGAGTTGACGATAACAGAGTTGACGGTAACAGAGTTGACGATAACAGAGTTGACGATAACGGAGTTGACGATAACAGAGTTGACGATAACAGAGTTGACGATAACGGAGTTGACGATAACAGAGTTGACGATAACAGAGTTGACGATAACAGAGTTGACGGTAACAGAGTTGACGATAACAGAGTTGACAATAACAGAGTTGACGATAACAGAGTTGACGATAACAGAGTTGACGATAACAGAGTTGACAATAACAGAGTTGACGATAACAGAGTTGACGATAACAGAGTTGACGATAACAGAGTTGACGATAACAGAGTTGACGATAACGGAGTTGACGATAACGGAGTTGATGGTAACAGAGTTGACAATAACAGAGTTGACGATAACAGAGTTGACGATAATGGAGTTGACGGTAACAGAGTTGACGATAACAGAGTTGACGGTAACAGAGTTGACAATAACAGAGTTGACGATAACAGAGTTGAAAATAACAGAGTTGACGATAACAGAGTTGATGATAACAGAGTTGATGATAACAGAGTTGAAAATAACAGAGTTGACGATAACAGAGTTGAAAATAACAGAGTTGACGATAACAGAGTTGATGATAACAGAGTTGATGATAACAGAGTTGATGATAACAGAGTTGACAATAACAGAGTTGACGATAACAGAGTTGACGGTAACAGAGTTGACGATAACAGAGTTGACAATAACAGAGTTGACGGTAACAGAGTTGACGATAACAGAGTTGACAATAACAGAGTTGAGGATAACAGAGTTGACGATAACAGAGTTGACGGTAACAGAGTTGACGATAACAGAGTTGATGATAACAGAGTTGACGGTAACAGAGTTGACAATAACAGAGTTGACAATAACAGAGTTGACAATAACAGAGTTGACAATAACAGAGTTGACGATAACAGAGTTGACGGTAACAGAGTTGACGATAACAGAGTTGACAATAACAGAGTTGACGATAACAGAGTTGATGATAACAGAGTTGACGGTAACAGAGTTGACAATAACAGAGTTGACGATAACAGAGTTGACGATAACAGAGTTGACAATAACAGAGTTGACGATAACAGAGTTGACGATAACGGAGTTGACGATAACAGAGTTGACGATAACAGAGTTGACGATAACAGAGTTGACGGTAACAGAGTTGACGATAACAGAGTTGACGATAACAGAGTTGACGATAACAGAGTTGACGATAACAGAGTTGACGATAACGGAGTTGACGATAACAGAGTTGACGATAACAGAGTTGACGATAACAGAGTTGACGGTAACAGAGTTGACGATAACAGAGTTGACAATAACAGAGTTGACGATAACAGAGTTGACGATAACAGAGTTGACGATAACAGAGTTGACAATAACAGAGTTGACGATAACAGAGTTGACGATAACAGAGTTGACGATAACAGAGTTGACGATAACAGAGTTGACGATAACAGAGTTGACGATAACAGAGTTGACGGTAACAGAGTTGACAATAACAGAGTTGATGATAACAGAGTTGACGGTAACAGAGTTGACGGTAACAGAGTTGAAAATAACAGATTTGACGATAACAGAGTTGATGATAACAGAGTTGATGATAACAGAGTTGACAATAACAGAGTTGACGATAACAGAGTTGACGGTAACAGAGTTGAAAATAACAGAGTTGACGATAACAGAGTTGATGATAACAGAGTTGATGATAACAGAGTTGACAATAACAGAGTTGACGATAACAGAGTTGACGGTAACAGAGTTGACGATAACAGAGTTGACAATAACAGAGTTGACGGTAACAGAGTTGACGATAACAGAGTTGACAATAACAGAGTTGAGGATAACAGAGTTGACGATAACAGAGTTGACGGTAACAGAGTTGACGATAACAGAGTTGACGATAACAGAGTTGACGGTAACAGAGTTGACAATAACAGAGTTGACAATAACAGAGTTGACAATAACAGAGTTGACAATAACAGAGTTGACGATAACAGAGTTGACGGTAACAGAGTTGACGATAACAGAGTTGACAATAACAGAGTTGACGATAACAGAGTTGATGATAACAGAGTTGACGGTAACAGAGTTGACAATAACAGAGTTGACGATAACAGAGTTGACGATAACAGAGTTGACAATAACAGAGTTGACGATAACAGAGTTGACGATAACGGAGTTGACGATAACAGAGTTGACGATAACAGAGTTGACGATAACAGAGTTGACGGTAACAGAGTTGACGATAACAGAGTTGACGATAACGGAGTTGACGATAACAGAGTTGACGATAACAGAGTTGACGATAACGGAGTTGACGATAACAGAGTTGACGATAACAGAGTTGACGATAACAGAGTTGACGGTAACAGAGTTGACGATAACAGAGTTGACAATAACAGAGTTGACGATAACAGAGTTGACGATAACAGAGTTGACGATAACAGAGTTGACAATAACAGAGTTGACGATAACAGAGTTGACGATAACAGAGTTGACGATAACAGAGTTGACGATAACAGAGTTGACGATAACGGAGTTGACGATAACAGAGTTGACGGTAACAGAGTTGACAATAACAGAGTTGACGATAACAGAGTTGACGATAATGGAGTTGACGGTAACAGAGTTGACGATAACAGAGTTGACGGTAACAGAGTTGACAATAACAGAGTTGACGATAACAGAGTTGACGATAACGGAGTTGAAGATAACAGAGTTGACAATAACAGAGTTGACGGTAACAGAGTTGACGGTAACAGAGTTGACGATAACAGAGTTGACGATAACAGAGTTGACGGTAACAGAGTTGACGATAACGGAGTTGAAGATAACAGAATTGACGATAACAGAGTTGACGGTAACAGAGTTGAAGATAACAGAGTTGACGATAACAGAGTTGACGATAACAGAGTTGACGGTAACAGCGTTGACGGTAAGAGAGTTGACAATAACAGAGTTGACGATAACAGAGTTGACGATAACGGAGTTGAAGATAACAGAGTTGACGATAACAGAGTTGACGATAACAGAGTTGACGGTAACAGAGTTGACGGTAACAGAGTTGACAATAACAGAGTTGACAATAACAGAATTGACAATAACAGAGTTGACAATAACAGAGTTGACAATAATAGAGTTGACAATAACAGAGTTGACGATAACAGAGTTGACGATAACGGAGTTGAAGATAACAGAGTTGACGGTAACAGAGTTGACGGTAACAGAGTTGACGATAACAGAGTTGACGATAACAGAGTTGACGATAACAGAGTTGACGGTAACAGAGTTGACGATAACGGAGTTGACGGTAACAGAGTTGAAGATAACAGAGTTGACGATAACAGAGTTGATGATAACAGAGTTGACGATAACAGAGTTGACGATAACGGAGTTGAAGATAACAGAGTTGACGATAACAGAGTTGATGATAACAGAGTTGACGATAACAGAGTTGACGATAACGGAGTTGAAGATAACAGAGTTGACGATAACAGAGTTGACGATAACGGAGTTGAAGATAACAGAGTTGACGGTAACAGAGTTGACGGTAACAGAGTTGACGATAACAGAGTTGACGATAACAGAGTTGACGATAACAGAGTTGACGATAACAGAGTTTACAGTAACAGGGTTGACGATAACAGAGTTGACAATAACAGACTTGATGATAACAGAGTTGACTGTAAGAGAGTTTACGGTAACAGGGTTCACGATAACAGACTTGACAATAACAGAGTTTATGGTAAGAGAGTATACGTAACAGAGTTGACGATAACAGAGTTGACAATAACAGAGTTTACGGTGGAATCTTTGCGGTCATTTTTAAAAGACTAAATGTCCCTAAATACACAGACAAACATTACTTTTTAGCTATAACTTGATATAAAGTGTGTTATTATTATTATTATTGTAGTGTTGTATTTGCCTTATTACAAAGTAACATTTATTCATTCATTTTCATTTGGCTTAGTCCCTTATTTATCAGGGGTCACCACAGCAGAATAAGCCACCAATTATTCCAGCATACTCCAGCCCTTCCAGCCGCAACCCAGTACTGGGAAACTATAAAGTAACATGCTACTGTAATAAATTACTTACATGGGAAACTACAGTAAGAGGTTACTGCAAACCACAATAACTTTCCTAATTAACATGTTCATTCAATCATTCATTCATTCATTTATTTTTCTTCAGCTTAGTCCCTTTGTTTATCAGAGGTCACCACAGCGGAATGAACCACCAACTATTTCAGCATATGTTTATGCAGCGGATGCCCTTCCAGCTGCAACCCAGTACTGGGAAACACCCCTACACACACACACACTCATACACTACGGCCAATTTAGTTCATCAATTCCCCTATAGCACATGTGTTTGGACTGTGGGGGAAACCGGAGCACCCAGAGGAAACCCACGCGAACGCAGGGAGAACATGCAAACTCCACACAGAAACGCCAACTGACCCGGTTGAGACTCGAACCAGTGACCTTATTGCTGTGAGGCCACAGTGCTAACCACTGAGCCACCGTGCCACCTAATTAACATAGTTAAGCTTTCAATTGCACTTTATGTATTATGTAAATGTTCTGTTCTGACAAATGAAATTATTTATTAAAATATTCTGTTTAAAAATGCAAGTGCTGTCTGATATTTGATCATTTATTTTTACTTTACTTGATCTCTATTCCTGTAGATCTTAAATTGTGTCCTTTGTGCGTATGATCATTTATTGTTATGCCCTTAAGATGTAATCTGAATGGCATTGTGTTGAATATAATGAGCAAAACTGCAGCAGCATTTGTCACACTCATAAGCATATGAATGCATGATTTGACACAGTTAATCAGCATCTCTTTCAGAAAAATGCTTAAACCATCCAGATTCATTTGCATTGTAATCATTTTTTCTCCTGCCACACACAGTCGGTGTGTGTGTCTGTGCACGAATGAGCCTTAGAGAACACGAGATTGAAAATAAGCGATAAAAGCACGCAGTGAAGTGTGTTTAACCATCTGAAATATGAATCAAGTCAAAGTCGCCACTCGTGTTTTCTAAACGTGTCCACACACACGCATGCATGCATTCACACTGAGGAATGCTGGTGTTTTTACCACGCTCCGTATAAACATATTTATTTTTCATGAATAGTAAGTATCGAGCATTGAGCGTTAAAGATTGCTTTTGTTTTGTGTTTTTGTCTGCAGAGATTAGATTTAGATTAGGACGCAGTTTACTTTGCATACTTGGAGCACGGAACAAGATTGAGGGCTAAAAATGCTTGGAGATGCGAATCATTTGTGCGTTTAAAAAATAATAACAATAAACACTGTCTGAATAGATGAGGAAACTCTTTATAAAGACATGATTTAGATTCACAATTAAGACAAACGAAGATGTGCGTGATTTAATTTATTGTTTACAGTTCTATTTTTATAATTATAAAAGTCTGACTGGATCATTTGAATCAGTGAGTTGTTAACTTGAGATTCACTCTGACTGAATCATCTGAACAAGTGAATTATTAACTGGAGACATGTACTAAGTGAATCGTTTGAATCAGTGAATCACTTTCTGAATCATTTTAATCAGTAAGTTGTTAACTGGAGACTCACTTTGAACAGATAATTTAAACCAGTGAATCATTAACCAGAGACTCGCTCTGGATGGACCATTTGAATCAGTGAGTTGTTAATTGGAGATTCACTCTGGCTGAGTCATTTGAATAATCTAAACTAGTGAAATATTTAAATCAGTGCGTTGTTTACCAGAGACTCACTTTGAACAGATGATTTAAAATCAGTGATTCATTAACTGGAGATTCGCTCTGATGGATCATTTGAATCCGTGAATCATTAACTGGAGACTTACTCTCACAAATCATTTGAATCAGAGAATTGTTGGAGACTCGCTCTTAAATGGACCATTTGAATCATTGAATTGTTACCTGGAGATTCACTCTCACTGAATCATTTGAATCTTTTGAACAAGTGAATCATTAACTGGAGACACGTACTGAGTGAATCATTTGAATGCATTGTTAACCGGAGACTCACTTTGAACAGATCATTTGAATCGGTGAATCAATATCTGGAGATTCGTTCGATAGATCATTTGAATCAGTGATTCATTAACTGGAGACTCACTCTGACAAATCATTTGAATCAATGAATTGTTAACTAGAGATTTGCTCTGACTGAATCATTTGAATCATCTGAACTTGTGAATCATTATCTGAAAACACGTACTGACTGAATCATTTGAATCAGTGTGTTGTTAACCGGAGATTCACTTTGAACAGATAAGTTAAATAATTGAAATACTTTACATTAGTTTGTCAGTGTTTTGAATCAAGTGGTGCTAGGATTGATTATAAACTCAACACAATGCTAACACTGGCTCGTTCTCTTCTGCCAAACCTATAATTCTGCCCTCCGCTGGTTCTGTGGATCAAGTTAAGTCGTGTTTGTCCTCGTTTTCTGCCTGCGGCTCAGTGTGTTTGTTTGCTTCGCTCTTCCAGCACTTGACTTTAAGCAGTCTTCATGCTGACGTTCATCATCTATAAGCTCATGCAGATCTATTGGAAACACCAAAACTGCATTTACCATCTACTGTTTTCTCCATCCATCGCGTCACATTAAACAAACGCAGCATTTTCCTGATGTATGACTGACGTTTGGGAAAAGAAACCATATTTACACAGCTAAAGTAGACGCTATCTGAAGTGACGGCTCCATCTCTTTCTGCTAAAAGCATCGCAGTCTCTGGAGTAAACATCCACAGAGGGAGTATTTACCTATTATAACAGCAGACTCGTTCTGACTGAATCATTTGAATCAGTGAGTCATTAATTAAAGACTCACTCTGACCAAATCATTTGAATCAGTGAGAACCATCTACTGTTTTCTCCATCCATCGCGTCACATTAAACAAACGCAGCATTTTCCTGATGGATGACTGACGTTTGGGAAAAGAAACCATATTTACACAGCTAAAGTAGACGCTATCTGAAGTGACGGCTCCATCTCTTTCTGCTAAAAGCATCGCAGTCTCTGGAGTAAACATCCACAGAGGGACGTTTTACCTATTATAACAGCAGACTCGTTCTGACTGAATCATTTGAATCAGTGAGTCATTAATTAAAGACTCACTCTGACCAAATCATTTGAATCAGTGAGTCATTAACAGAATACTCACTCTAAAAGGACCATTTAAATCAGTGATTCATTAACTAAAGACTTATTCTGAATGGATCATTTGAATCAGTGAGTTATTAATTAAAGACTCACTCTGACCAAATTATTTGAATCAGTGAGTCATTAACAGAATACTTGCTCAGAATGGATCATTTAAATCAGTGATTCATTAACTAAAAACTTATTCTGAATTGATAATTTGAATCAGTGAGTTGTTGATTAAAGAGTCACTCTGAGCAAAACATTTGAATCAGTGAGTCATTAACAGAATACTCACTCTGAACGAATCATTTAAATCAGTGATTCGTTTATTGAAAACTCTGACTGCATCATTTGAATCACTAATTCATTAGCTAAAGACTTATTCTGAATGGATAATTTGAATCAGTGAGTCATTAATTAAAGACTCACTCTGACCAAATTATTTGAATCAGTGAGTCATTAACAGAATACTCATTCTGAACTAATACATTAAATCAGTGATTCATTAAATAAAGACTTATTCTGAATGGATATTTTGAATCAGTGAGTCATTATTAAAGACTCACTCTGACCAAATTATTTGAATCAGTGAGTCATTAACAGAATACTCGCTCTTAACAGATTATTTAAATCAGTGATTCATTAACTAAAGACGTATTCTGAATAGATATTATAAATCAGTGTGTCATTAATTAAAGACTCACTCTGACCAAATCATTTGAATCAGTGAGTCATTAACAGAATACTCACGCTGAACTGATAATTTAAATCAGTGATTCATTAACTAAAGACTTATTCTGAATGGATAATTTGAATCATTGAGTCATTAATTAAAGATTCACTCTGACCAAATCATTTGAATCAGAGAGTCATTAACAGAATACTCGCTCTGAACGGATCATTTAAATCAGTGATTCATTAACTAAAGACTTATTCTGAATGGATAATTTGAATCAGTGAGTCATTAACAGAATACTCGCTCTTAACTGATCATTTAAATCAGTGATTCATTAACTAAAGACATATTCTGAATGGATATTATGAATCAGTGTGTCATTAATTAAAGACTCACTCTGACCAAATCATTTGAATCAGTGAGTCATTAACAGAATACTCACGCTGAACTGATAATTTAAATCAGTGATTCATTAACTAAAGACGTATTCTGAATGGATAATTTGAATCAGTGAGTCCTTAATTAAAGACTCTGACCAAATCATTTGAATCAGAGAGTCATTAACAGAATACTCGCTCTGAACGGATCATTTGAATCACTAATTCATTAACTAAAGATTTATTATGAATGGATCATTTGAATCAGTGAGTCATTAATTAAAGACTCACTCTGACCAAATCATTTGAATCAGTGAGAACCATCTACTGTTTCCTCCATCTGTCACGTCACATTAAACAAATGCAGCATTTTCCTGATGTATGACTGACGTTTGGGAAAAGAAACCATATTTACACAGCTAAAGTAGACGCTATCTGAAGTGACGGCTCCATCTCTTTCTGCTAAAAGCATCGCAGTCTCTGGAGTAAACATCCACAGAGGGACGTTTTACCTATTATAACAGCAGACTCGTTCTGACTGAATCATTTGAATCAGTGAGTCATTAATTAAAGACTCACTCTGACCAAATCATTTGAATCAGTGAGAACCATCTACTGTTTTCTCCATCCATCGCGTCACATTAAACAAACGCAGCATTTTCCTGATGTATGACTGACGTTTGGGAAAAGAAACCATATTTACACAGCTAAAGTAGACGCTATTTGAAGTGACGGCTCCATCTCTTTCTGCTAAAAGCATCGCAGTCTCTGGAGTAAACATCCACAGAGGGACTTTTTACCTATTATAACCACAACAATAGGAGAACTTCTCACCTGAGCCTGGAGATTGTGTGTTTTTATGCTCTGAATCGCCTCCAAAAGCTCTCCTGAAGAGAAGCGGTTTATTACGCATGTTTATGGAGGAGAGAAAATTGCCCTCCTGTTTCGCACGGCCTGAAATCAGCTTGAATAAGTCTCTCTTTTTCATCCTCGCTTTAAGAGCCTTCACTTTGCTCTTTTTTCCTTGATGTTTGACTCAATTTTGCTGCCGCTCTGAATAGGAATGCATGAGGACGAGCACTCAGAAAATCATTTCATGCAGATCAGAGACACAGAAACGCCGCTTCCCATGATCCTCATTTGTCTCCAATGGAGTCTTTGTTGTTTGGCTTTTTCTTTGCTGAGCATATTTGGAAACTCTTCACACTCTCATTCGGTTATTCACACGCGCAGGCTTGATCTGGCGGATTAAATTACTGTAATCTGTTGCTGGTTGCAAATTCAATTATACTATTTGTCGTCTGTAGTATAACCGGTTTGATATCACATGTATGGTCACGTAATCAGACTACTTTGGATTACATTTAGATTACTTTTAACTGGAGGCTCTGATTGAATCATTTGAATCAGTTGTTCCTTTGATTGGAGACACACTTTAAATGAATCATATGAATCAGTGAATCATTAACTGCAGACTTGCTTTAAATCAGGGGTCACCAATCTCGGTCCTGGAGGGCCGGTGTCCCTGCAGGATTTAGCTCCAACTTGCCTTAAGACACCTGCCTGGGTGTTTCAAGTATACTTAGTAAGACCTTGATTAGCTTGTTCAGGTGTGTTTGATCAGGGTTGGAGCTAAAACCTGCAGGACACCGGCCCTCCAGGAACAAGTTTGGTGACCCCTGCTTGAAATGAATCATTTGAATCAGTGAGTTGTTCACTGGAGATCCACTTTGAACGAGTGAATCGTTAACTACAGACTTTCTTTAAGTGAATCATTTGAATCAGTGAGTTGTTAACTAGAGACTCACTCTGAGTAGATTATTTGAGTCAATGAATCGTTAACTCCAGGTTTGCTTTGACTGAATAAATTGAATTAGTGAGTTGTTAAGTGGAGACTCACTTTGAACGGATCATTTGAATCAGTGAATCATTAACTGCAGACTTGCTTTGAGTGAATCATTTGAATCAGCGAGTCATTGACTGGAAACTCATTTTGAATGAATCATTTGAATCAGTGAGTTGTTGACTGGAGATCCACTTTGAACTGATAATTTGAATCAGTATCGAAATCTGTCTTAAAGTGGTGTAGCCTGGTTAGAAATGTTGTTGGGGTTGATACTGCGCCGCAGCAACGTGACTGTCACATGTGACATCAAAGTACTGTGACAGCGCTCCGAGATCAGACGACTGATTCAGCCCGTGCAGCATCTGAAGAGCGACTGCTGGAGATGTGATGAGGACATTACACGATTGACCGAGTTCACGCATGACAACAACCACATGTGTTTCGGGTTTATTACTGGACAAATTCCCTCTCACATATTTCAAAACAAACAATGAGCTCTTTATACTCCATCTTGCACACATCATGTTTATTGAAAGACTACAGATATTTGACTGCAGTAATCATGTTTTGTTAAATAATGTTCATTAAGACTAGACTGTTCGCTGGGTTATTCCACCTTTTTTATACAGACTACTGTATTCAGCTCCATAAATGATTTAAAGGGCACCTATTTTACCCTTTTCCAGATTTAATATGAGTCTTTTGCGTCTCCAGAATGTGTCTGTAAAGTTTCAGCTTTACTTATCATAAAAGTAACTAAGTAATCCAACTAGTTACTTATCAGGGGAGTAACTCAATATAGTAATGCATTACTTTCAGAAGTAACTTTCCCCAACACTGCATATAATCCACGACTCCCTAGCTCTGAATGTGTGTGTGTGTGTGTGTGTGTGTGTGTGTGTGTGTGTGTGTGTAAATGTGCACATCCTAAAAGTGGAGCTCATCAAGAACACACTTTGATCTTTCATATCCGCAGAAAGACACGCATGAATCATGTTTAATAACCTCACCGCGACGCACCTTTGAACATGCGCGAACAGAAACTTTACGCTGCTGCTTTATTAGTAAGCCAATTACAGCGACGGCTCGGTGTGTAACACGTGATTAGTGAAGTTAAACACACTCAACACTAATGCCTGACACACACACGCAGACTTCTCACAGGAGCTCAGCCGGTGTGTTACTTTACAATGAGATTTATCCCTTTGAACATATTTAGCGTGTGTTTTTAGTGTCTATAAAGCAGCTGGTGTGTGTGTGTGTGTGTGTGTGTGTGTGTGTGTCATGCTTAACTATGTCACACGGCAAACTTCTTTAAGTTGCTGCACTGCTAAATAATAATAATAATAATAATTGAGAGTGATTAAATGTGATGTGAATTATTATTATTTATATGTACACTCACCGGCCACTTTATTAGGTACACTTTACTAGTACCAGGTTGGACCCCTTTTGTCTTCAGAACTGCCTTAATCTTTCATGGCGTAGATTCAACAAGCTACTGGAAATATTCCTCAGAGATTTTGCTCCATATTGACATGATAGCATCACACAGTTGCTGCAGATTTGTCGGCTGCACATCCATGATGCTCTATTGGATTGAGCTCTGGTGACTGTGGAGGCCATTTGAGTACAGTGAACTCATTGTCATGTTCAAGAAACCAGTCTGAGATGATTCACGCTTTATGACATGGTGCGTTATCCTGCTGGAAGTAGCCATCAGAAGATGGAGACACTGTGCTCATAAAGGGATGGACATGGTCAGCAACAATACTCAGGTAGGCTGTGGCGTTGACACCATGCTCAATTGGTACTAATGGACCCAAAGTGTGCCAAGAGAATCTCCCCCACACCATAACACCACCACCAGCCTGAACCGCTGATACAAGGCAGGATGGATCCATGCTTTCATGTTGTTGAGGCCAAATTGTGAGCCGAGCATCTGAATGTGTCAGCAGAAATGGAGACTCATCAGACCAGGCAACGTTTCTCCAATCTTCTATTAAGAATCAATAACAGGAGATTCACTCCAAATCATCCGAATCAGTGAATCATTTACTGGATACTTTCCAAATGAGTCATTTACTCAACAACAGACAGGCGATCCAATTCATTACTACTTACATCTGCAATTACATCATGAAAATAGTAAGCAATCAAAGCAGAGCAGCCTAATAAAAGTAATGTACTTCTGTGTATGGCCAAACACCTGAATCTTCTAGACGAATGTAACCTCACATGCTTCAGTTTGCAATGTAAACTCGGCGTTCGTTCAGCGTCTGCATGGAAATTCCTCTTTGATTCCTCCAGCAGTAAACACGTCCAGAAACTCATTACAGCGCAAGATTAATGATGCAGCGTCTGAGATACAATCACCGCCGCTTTAAAGAGAGGAAGACCTGATAAAACAAGGCCAGGGGTCTGCTCTCACTGTTTATCTACTGTACGCCTCAGTTTTAGAGCTGCTGTTCACAATTATTCAAGCTTTAAGAGACTCAGGGTTGAGGAAAAAGGGCCAGATCTGGGAGATGCGATCAGATAAAGTGCTCTGTAAATGTACAAGAGCATCTGAAGGTAAAGGGCTGCTCTTTGGGGACTGCTTTGCAAAGCTGATGGTCTCTTGTTGTTTGTCCTTTTAACCTCTGTAGGAAAAAAACAAAACTAGCAAACAGCAAGTGCACTGAAAGTGACTCTGACAAGCTGGAGAAAGCACTTTATTTCTACTGAATGCAGGAGTGTGATCAGAATATAGACAGAATAAAAGTGTAAAGTTTGGTGTGTGTGATCAGAACATAGACAGAATAAAAGTGTAAAGTTTGGTGTGTGTGATCAGAATATAGACAGAATAAAAGTGTAAAGTTTGGTGTGTGTGATCAGAATATAGGACAGAATAAAGTGTAAAGTTTGGTGTGTGGTGTGTGATCAGAATATAGACAGAATAAAAGTGTAAAGTTTGATGTGTGTGATCAGAATATAGACAGAATAAAAGTGTAAAGTTTGGTGTGTGTGATCAGAATATAGACAGAATAAAAGTGTAAAGTTTGGTGTGTGTGATCAGAATATAGACAGAATAAAAGTGTAAAGTGTGGTGTGTGTGATCAGAATATTGACAGAATAAAAGTGTAAAGTTGGTGTGTGTGATCAGAATATAGACAGAATAAAAATTGTAAGTTTGGGTGTGTGTGATCAGAATATAGACAGAATAAAAGTGTAAAGTTTGGTGTGTGTGATCAGAATATAGACAGAATAAAAGTGTAAAGTTTGGTGTGTGTGATCAGAACATAGACAGAATAAAGGTGTAAAGTTTGGTGTGTGTGATCAGAATATAGACAGAATAAAAGTGTAAAGTTTGGTGTGTGTGATCAGAACATAGACAGAATAAAGGTGTAAAGTTTGTGTGGTGTGATCAGAATATAGACAGAATAAAGGTTGTAAAGTTTGGTGTGTGTGTGATCAGAATATAGACAGAATAAAAGTGTAAAGTTGGTGTGTGTGTGTGATCAGAATATAGACAGAATAAAAGTGTAAGGTTTTGGTGTGTGTGATCAGAATATAGACAGAATAAAAGTGTAAAGTTTGGGTGTTGTGATCAGAATATAGACAGAATAAAAGTGTAAAGTTTGGTGTGTGTGATCAGAATATAGACAGAATAAAGGTGTAAAGTTTGGTGTGTGTGTGATCAGAATATAGACAGAATAAAGGTGTAAAGTTTGGTGTGTGTGATCAGAATATAGACAGAATAAAAGTGTAAAGTTTGGTGTGTGTGTTCAGAATATAGACAGAATAAAAGTGTAAGTTTGGTGTGTGTGATCAGAATATAGACAGAATAAAAGGTGTAAAGTTTGGGTGTGTGTGATCAGAATATAGACAGAATAAAAGTGTAAAGTTTGGTGTGTGTGATCAGAATATAGACAGAATAAAGTGTAACGTTTGGTGTGTGTGATCAGAATATAGACAGAATAAAGGTGTAAAGTTTGGTGTGTGTGATCAGAATATAGACAGAATAAAAGTGTAAAGTTTGGTGTGTGTGATCAGAATATAGACAGAATAAAAGTGTAAAGTTTGGTGTGTTGTGATCAGAATATAGACAGAATAAAGGTGTAAAGTTGGTGTGTGTGATCAGAATATAGACAGAATAAAAGTGTAAAGTTTGGTGTGTGTGATCAGAATATAGACAGAATAAAAGTGTAAAGTTTGGTGTGTGTGATCAGAATATAGACAGAATAAAAGTGTAAGTTTGGTGTGTGTGTGATCAGAATATAGACAGAATAAAAGTGTAAAGTTTGGTGTGTGTGATCAGAATATAGACAGAATAAAAGTGTAAAGTTTTGTGTGTGATCAGAATATAGACAGAATAAAAGTGTAAAGTTTGGTGTGTGTGATCAGAATATAGACAGAATAAAAGTGTAAAGTTTGGTGTGTGTGTGATCAGAATATAGACAGAATAAAAGTGTAAAATTTGGTGTGTGTGATCAGAATATAGACCGATTAAAAGTGTAAAGTTTGGTGTGTGTGATCAGAATATAGACGGAATAAAAGTGTAAAGTTTGGTGTGTGTGATCAGAATATAGACAGAATAAAGTGTAAAGTTTGGTGTGTGTGATCAGAATATAGACAGAATAAAAGTGTAAAGTTTGGTGTGTGTGATCAGAATATAGACAGAATAAAAGTGTAAAGTTTGGTGTGTGTGATCAGAATATAGACAGAATAAAAGTGTAAAGTTTGGTGTGTGTGTGATCAGAATATAGACAGAATAAAAGTGTAAAGTTTGGTGTGTGTGATCAGAATATAGACAGAATAAAAGTGTAAAGTTTGGTGTGTGTGATCAGAATATAGACAGAATAAAAGTGTAAAGTTTGGTGTGTGTGTGATCAGAATATAGACAGAATAAAAGTGTAAAGTTTGGTGTGTGTGATCAGAATATAGACAGAATAAAAGTGTAAAGTTTGGTGTGTGTGA
>NC_079454.1:54891503-54912760 GCF_903798145.1 Danio aesculapii | reverse complement strand
AGTTTGGTGACCCCTGCTTGAAATGAATCTTTGAATCAGTGAGTTGTTCACTGAGATCCACTTTGAACGTGAATCGTTAACTACAGACTTTCTTTAAGTGAATCATTTGAATCAGTGAGTTGTTAACTAGAGACTCACTCTGAGTAGATTATTGATCAATGAATCGTTAACTCCAGGTTTGCTTTGACTGAATAAATTGAATTAGTGAGTTGTTAAGTGGAGACTCACTTTGAACGGATCATTTGAATCAGTGAATCTTAACTGCAGACTGCTTTGAGTGATCTTTGAATCACGAGTCATTGACTGAAACTCATTTTGAATGAATCATTTGAATCAGTGAGTTTTGACTGGAGATCCACTTTGACTGATAATTTGAATCAGTATCGAATCTGTCTTAAAGTGGTGTAGCCTGGTTAGAAATGTTGTTGGGTTGATACTGCGCCGCAGCAACGTGACTGTCACATGTGACATCAAAGTACTGTGACAGCGCTCCGAGATCAGACGACTGATTCAGCCCGTGCAGCATCTGAAGAGCGACTGCTGGAGATGTGATGAGGACTTACACGATTGACCGAGTTCACGCATGACAACAACCACATGTGTTTTCGGGTTTATTACTGGACAATTCCTCTCACATATTTCAAAACAAACCTGAGCTCTTTATACTCCATCTTGCACACATCATGTTATTGAAAGACTACAGATATTTGACTGCGTAATCATGTTTTGTTAATAATGTTCATTAGACTAGACTGTTCGCTGGGTTATTCCACCTTTTTTATACAGACTACTGTATTCAGCTCCATAAATGATTTAAAGGGCACCTATTTTACCCTTTTCCAGATTTAATGAGTCTTTTGCGTCTCCAGAATGTGTCTGTAAAGTTTCAGCTTTAACTTATCATAAAAGTACTAAGTAATCCAACTAGTTACTTATCAGGGGAGTAACTCATATAGTAATGCATTACTTCAGAAGTAACTTTCCCCAACACTGCATATAATCCACGACTCCCTAGCTCTGAATGTGTGTGTTGTGTGGTGTGTGTTGTGTGTGTGTGTTGTGGTGTGTAAATGTGCACATCCTAAACGTGAGCTCATCAAGAACCACTTTGATCTTTCATATCCGCAGAAAGACACGCATGAAATCATGTTTAATAACCTCACCGCGACGCACCTTTGAACATCGCCGAACAGAAACTTTACGCTGCTGCTTTATTAGTAAGCCAATTACAGCGACGGCTCGGTGTGTACACTGATTAGTGAAGTTAAACACACTCAACACTAATGCCTGACACACACACGCAGACTTCTCACAGGAGCTCAGCCGGTGTTTTACTTTACAATGAGATTTATCCCTTTGAACATATTTAGCGTGTGTTTTTAGTGTCTATACAGCAGCTGGTTGTGTGTGTGTGTGTGTGTGTGTGTGTCAATGCTTACTATGTCACACGGCAAACTTCTTTAAGTTGCTGCACTGCTAAATAATAATAATAATAATGAGAGTGATTAAATGTGATGTGAATTATTATTATTTATATGTCACCTCGCCCGGCCACTTTATTAGGTACTTTACTAGTACCAGGTTGGACCCCTTTTGTCTTCAGAACTGCCTTAATCTTTCATGGCGTAGATTCAACAAGCTACTGGAAATATTCCTCATAGATTTTGCTCCATATTGACATGATCGCATCACACAGTTGCTGCAGATTTGTCGGCTGCACATCCATGATGCTCTATTGGATTGAGCTCTGGTGACTGTGGAGGCCATTTGAGTACAGTGAACTCATTGTCATGTTCAAGAAACCAGTCTGAGATGATTCACGCTTATGACATGGTGCGTTATCCTGCTGGAAGTAGCCATCAGAAGATGGAGACAACTGTGCTCATAAGGGATGGACATGGTCAGCAACAATACTCAGGTAGGCTGTGGCGTTGACACCATGCTCAATTGGTACTAATGGACCCAAAGTGTGCCAAGAGAATCTCCCCCCACACCATTACACCACCACCACCCGCCTGAACCGCTGAACAAGGCAGGATGGATCCATGCTTTCATGTTGTTGAGGCCAAATTGTGACGAGCATCTGAATGGTCATCAGAAATGGAGACTCATCAGACCAGGCAACGTTTCTCCAATCTTCTATTAAGAATCAATAACAGGAGATTCACTCCAAATCATCCGAATCAGTGAATCATTTACTGGATACTTTCCAATGAGTCATTTACTCAACAACAGACAGGCGATCCAATTCATTACTACTTACATCTGCAATTACATCATGAAAATAGTAAGCAATCAAAGCAAGCAGCCTAATAAAGTAATGTACTTCTGTGTATGGCCAAACACCTGAATCTTCTAGACGAATGTAACCTCACATGCTTCAGTTTGCAATGTAAACTCGGCGTTCGTTCAGCGTCTGCATGGAAATTCCTCTTTGATTCCTCCAGCAGTAACACGTCCAGAAACTCATTACAAGCGCAATTAATGATGCAGCGTCTGAGATACAATCACCGCCGCTTTAAAAGAGGAAGACCTGATAAAACAAGGCCAGGGGTCTGCTCTCACTGTTTATCTACTGTACGCCTCAGTTTTAGAGCTGCTGTTCACAATTATTCAGCTTTAAGAGACCAGGGTTGAGGAAAAAGGGCCCAGATCTGGGAGATGCGATCAGATAAAGTGCTCTGTAAATGTACAAGAGCATCTGAAGGTAAAGGGCTGCTCTTTGGGGACTGCTTTGCAAAGCTGATGGTCTCTTGTTGTTTGTCCTTTTAACCTCTGTAGGAAAAAAACAAAACTAGCAAACAGCAAGTGCACTGAAAGTGACTCTGACAAGCTGGAGAAAGCACTTTATTTCTACTGAATGCAGGAGTGTGATCAGAATATAGACAGAATAAAAGTGTAAAGTTTGGTGTGTGTGATCACGAACATAGACAGAATAAAGTGTAAAGTTTGGTGTGTGTGATCAGAATATAGACAGAATAAAAGTGTAAAGTTTGGTGTGTGTGATCAGAATATAGACAGAATAAAAGTGTAAAGTTTGGTGTGTGTGTGTGATCAGAATATAGACAGAATAAAAGTGTAAAGTTTGATGTGTGTGATCAGAATATAGACAGAATAAAAGTGTAAAGTTTGGTGTGTGTGATCAGAATATAGACAGAATAAAAGTGTAAAGTTTGGTGTGTGTGATCAGAATATAGACAGAATAAAAGTGTAAAGTGTGGTGTGTGTGATCAGAATATTGACAGAATAAAAGTGTAAAGTTTGGTGTGTGTGATCAGAATATAGACAGAATAAAATTGTAAAGTTTGGTGTGTGTGATCAGAATATAGACAGAATAAAAGTGTAAAGTTTGGTGTGTGTGATCAGAATATAGACAGAATAAAAGTGTAAAGTTTGGTGTGTGTGATCAGAACATAGACAGAATAAAGGTGTAAAGTTTGGTGTGTGTGATCAGAATATAGACAGAATAAAAGTGTAAAGTTTGGTGTGTGTGATCAGAATATAGACAGAATAAAGGTGTAAAGTTTGGTGTGTGTGATCAGAATATAGACAGAATAAAGGTGTAAAGTTTGGTGTGTGTGTGATCAGAATATAGACAGAATAAAAGTGTAAAGTTTGGTGTGTGTGTGATCAGAATATAGACAGAATAAAAGTGTAAGGTTTGGTGTGTGTGATCAGAATATAGACAGAATAAAAGTGTAAAGTTTGGTGTGTGTGATCAGAATATAGACAGAATAAAAGTGTAAAGTTTGGTGTGTGTGATCAGAATATAGACAGAATAAAAGTGTAAAGTTTGGTGTGTGTGTGATCAGAATATAGACAGAATAAAGGTGTAAAGTTTGGTGTGTGTGATCAGAATATAGACAGAATAAAAGTGTAAAGTTTGGTGTGTGTGTTCAGAATATAGACAGAATAAAAGTGTAAAGTTTGGTGTGTGTGTGATCAGAATATAGACAGAATAAAGGTGTAAAGTTTGGTGTGTGTGATCAGAATATAGACAGAATAAAAGTGTAAAGTTTGGTGTGTGTGATCAGAATATAGACAGAATAAAAGTGTAACGTTTGGTGTGTGTGTGATCAGAATATAGACAGAATAAAGGTGTAAAGTTTGGTGTGTGTGATCAGAATATAGACAGAATAAAAGTGTAAAGTTTGGTGTGTGTGATCAGAATATAGACAGAATAAAGTGTAAAGTTTGGTGTGTGTGTGATCAGAATATAGACAGAATAAAGGTGTAAAGTTTGGTGTGTGTGATCAGAATATAGACAGAATAAAAGTGTAAAGTTTGGTGTGTGTGATCAGGATATAGACAGAATAAAAGTGTAAAGTTTGGTGTGTGTGATCAGAATATAGACAGAATAAAAGTGTAAAGTTTGGTGTGTGTGTGATCAGAATATAGACAGAATAAAAGTGTAAAGTTTGGTGTGTGTGATCAGAATATAGACAGAATAAAAGTGTAAAGTTTAGTGTGTGATCAGAATATAGACAGAATAAAAGTGTAAAGTTTGGTGGGTGTGATCAGAATATAGACAGAATAAAAGTGTAAAGTTTGGTGTGTGTGTGATCAGAATATAGACAGAATAAAAGTGTAAAATTTGGTGTGTGTGATCAGAATATAGACCGATTAAAAGTGTAAAGTTTGGTGTGTGTGATCAGAATATAGACGGAATAAAAGTGTAAAGTTTGGTGTGTGTGATCAGAATATAGACAGAATAAAAGTGTAAAGTTTGGTGTGTGTGATCAGAATATAGACAGAATAAAAGTGTAAAGTTTGGTGTGTGTGATCAGAATATAGACAGAATAAAAGTGTAAAGTTTGGTGTGTGTGATCAGAATATAGACAGAATAAAAGTGTAAAGTTTGGTGTGTGTGTGATCAGAATATAGACAGAATAAAAGTGTAAAGTTTGGTGTGTGTGATCAGAATATAGACAGAATAAAAGTGTAAAGTTTGGTGTGTGTGTGATCAGAATATAGACAGAATAAAAGTGTAAAGTTTGGTGTGTGTGTGATCAGAATATAGACAGAATAAAAGTGTAAAGTTTGGTGTGTGTGATCAGAATATAGACAGAATAAAAGTGTAAAGTTTGGTGTGTGTGATCTGATTATAGACAGAATAAAAGTGTAAAGTTTGGTGTGTGTGATCAGAATATAGACAGAATAAAAGTGTAAAGTTTAGTGTGTGATCAGAATATAGACAGAATAAAAGTGTAAAGTTTGGTGTGTGTGATCAGAATATAGACAGAATAAAAGTGTAAAGTTTGGTGTGTGTGTGATCAGAATATAGACAGAAAAAAAGTGTAAATTTGGTGTGTGTGATCAGAATATAGACAGATTAAAAGTGTAAAGTTTGGGTGTGTGATCAGAATATAGACGGAATAAAAGTGTAAAGTTTGGTGTGTGATCAGAATATAGACAGAATAAAAGTGTAAAGTTTGGTGTGTGTGATCAGAATATAGACAGATTAAAAGTGTAAAGTTTGGTGTGTGTGATCAGAATATAGACAGAATAAAAGTGTAAAGTTTGGTGTGTGTGATCAGAATATAGACAGAATAAAAGTGTAAAGTTTGATGTGTGTGATTAGAATATTGACAGAATAAAAGTGTAAAGTTGGTGTGTGTGCATCAGAATATAGACAGAATAAAAGTGTAAAGTTTGGTGTGTGTGATCAGAATATAGACAGAATAAAAGTGTAAAGTTTGATGTGTGTGATTTGATTATAGACAGAATAAAGTGTAAAGTTTGATGTGTGTGATCAGAATATAGACAGAATAAAAGTGTAAAGTTGGTTGTGTGTGATCAGAATATAGACAGAATAAAAGTGTAAGTTTGATGTGTGTGATCAGAATATAGACAGAATAAAGTGTAAAGTTTGGTGTGTGTGATCAGAATATAGACAGAATAAAAGTGTAAAGTTAGTGTGTGATCAGAATATAGACAGAATAAAAGTGTAAAGTTTGGTGTGTGTGATCAGAATATAGACAGATAAAAGTGTAAAGTTGGTGTGTGTGTGATCAGAATATAGACAGAATAAAAGTGTAAAATTTGGTGTGGTGTGATCAGAATATAGACCGATTAAAAGTGTAAAGTTTGGTGTGTGTGATCAGAATATAGACGAAATAAAAGTGTAAAGTTTGGTGTGTGTGATCAGAATATAGACAGAATAAAAGTGTAAAGTTTGGTGTGTGTGATCAGAATATAGACAGAATAAAAGTGTAAAGTTTGGTGTGTGTGATCAGAATATAGACAGAATAAAAGTGTAAAGTTTGGTGTGTGTGATCAGAATATAGACAGAATAAAAGTGTAAAGTTTTGGTGTGTGTGGATCAGAATATAGACAGAATAAAAGTGTAAAGTTTGGTGTGTGTGATCAGAAATATAGACAGAATAAAAGTGTAAAGTTTGGTGTGTGTGTGATCAGAATAGACAGAATAAAAGTGTAAAGTTTGGTGTGTGTGTGATCAGAATATAGACAGAATACAAAGTGTAAAGTTTGGTGTGTGTGATCAGAATATAGACAGAATAAAAAGTGTAAAGTTTGGTGTGTGTGATCTGATTATAGACAGAATAAAAGTGTAAAGTTTGGTGTGTGTGATCAGAATATAGACAGAATAAAAGTGTAAAGTTTAGTGTGTGATCAGAATATAGACAGAATAAAAGTGTAAAGTTTGGTGTGTGTGATCAGAATATAGACAGAATAAAAGTGTAAAGTTTGGTGTGTGTGTGATCAGAATATAGACAGAATAAAAGTGTAAAATTTGGTGTGTGTGATCAGAATATAGACAGATTAAAAGTGTAAAGTTTGGTGTGTGTGATCAGAATATAGACGGAATAAAAGTGTAAAGTTTGGTGTGTGATCAGAATATAGACAGAATAAAAGTGTAAAGTTGGTGTGTGTGATCAGAATATAGACAGATTAAAAGTGTAAAGTTTGGTGTGTGTGATCAGAATATAGACAGAATAAAAGTGTAAAGGTTTGGTGTGTGTGATCAGAATATAGACAGAATAAAAGTGTAAAGTTTGATGTGTGTGATTAGAATATTGACAGAATAAAAGTGTAAAGTTTGGTGTGTGTGATCAGAATATAGACAGAATAAAAGTGTAAAGTTTGGTGTGTGTGATCAGAATATAGACAGAATAAAAGTGTAAAGTTTGATGTGTGTGATTTGATTATAGACAGAATAAAAGTGTAAAGTTTGATGTGTGTGATCAGAATATAGACAGAATAAAAGTGTAAAGTTTGGTGTGTGTGATCAGAATATAGACAGAATAAAAGTGTAAAGTTTGATGTGTGTGATCAGAATATAGACAGAATAAAAGTGTAAAGTTTGGTGTGTGTGATCAGAATATAGACAGAATAAAAGTGTAAAGTTTAGTGTGTGATCAGAATATAGACAGAATAAAAGTGTAAAGTTTGGTGTGTGTGATCAGAATATAGACAGAATAAAAGTGTAAAGTTTGGTGTGTGTGTGATCAGAATATAGACAGAATAAAAGTGTAAAATTTGGTGTGTGTGATCAGAATATAGACCGATTAAAAGTGTAAAGTTTGGTGTGTGTGATCAGAATATAGACGGAATAAAAGTGTAAAGTTTGGTGTGTGTGATCAGAATATAGACAGAATAAAAGTGTAAAGTTTGGTGTGTGTGATCAGAATATAGACAGAATAAAAGTGTAAAGTTTGGTGTGTGTGATCAGAATATAGACAGAATAAAAGTGTAAAGTTTGGTGTGTGTGATCAGAATATAGACAGAATAAAAGTGTAAAGTTTGGTGTGTGTGTGATCAGAATATAGACAGAATAAAAGTGTAAAGTTTGGTGTGTGTGATCAGAATATAGACAGAATAAAAGTGTAAAGTTTGGTGTGTGTGTGATCAGAATATAGACAGAATAAAAGTGTAAAGTTTGGTGTGTGTGTGATCAGAATATAGACAGAATAAAAGTGTAAAGTTTGGTGTGTGTGATCAGAATATAGACAGAATAAAAGTGTAAAGTTTGGTGTGTGTGATCTGATTATAGACAGAATAAAAGTGTAAAGTTTGGTGTGTGTGATCAGAATATAGACAGAATAAAAGTGTAAAGTTTAGTGTGTGATCAGAATATAGACAGAATAAAAGTGTAAAGTTTGGTGTGTGTGATCAGAATATAGACAGAATAAAAGTGTAAAGTTTGGTGTGTGTGTGATCAGAATATAGACAGAATAAAAGTGTAAAATTTGGTGTGTGTGATCAGAATATAGACAGATTAAAAGTGTAAAGTTTGGTGTGTGTGATCAGAATATAGACGGAATAAAAGTGTAAAGTTTGGTGTGTGATCAGAATATAGACAGAATAAAAGTGTAAAGTTTGGTGTGTGTGATCAGAATATAGACAGATTAAAAGTGTAAAGTTTGGTGTGTGTGATCAGAATATAGACAGAATAAAAGTGTAAAGTTTGGTGTGTGTGATCAGAATATAGACAGAATAAAAGTGTAAAGTTTGATGTGTGTGATTAGAATATTGACAGAATAAAAGTGTAAAGTTTGGTGTGTGTGATCAGAATATAGACAGAATAAAAGTGTAAAGTTTGGTGTGTGTGATCAGAATATAGACAGAATAAAAGTGTAAAGTTTGATGTGTGTGATTTGATTATAGACAGAATAAAAGTGTAAAGTTTGGTGTGTGTGATCAGAATATAGACAGAATAAAAGTGTAAAGTTTGGTGTGTGTGATCAGAATATAGACAGAATAAAAGTGTAAAGTTTGATGTGTGTGATCAGAATATAGACAGAATAAAAGTGTAAAGTTTGGTGTGTGTGATCAGAATATATACAGAATAAAGGTGTAAAGTTTGGTGTGTGTGATCAGAATATAGACAGAATAAAAGTGTAAAGTTTGGTGTGTGTGATCAGAATATAGACAGAATAAAAGTGTAAAGTTTGGTGTGTGTGATCAGAATATAGACAGAATAAAAGTGTAAAGTTTGGTGTGTGTGATCAGAATATAGACAGAATAAAAGTGTAAAGTTTGGTGTGTGATCAGAATATAGACAGAATAAAAGTGTAAAGTTTGGTGTGTGTGATCAGAATATTGACAGAATAAAAGTGTAAAGTTTGGTGTGTGTGATCAGAATATAGACAGAATAAAAGTGTAAAGTTTGGTGTGTGTGATCAGAATATAGACAGAATAAAAGTGTAAAGTTTGGTGTGTGTGATCAGAATATAGACAGAATAAAAGTGTAAAGTTTGGTGTGTGTGATCAGAATATAGACAGAATAAAAGTGTAAAGTTTGGTGTGTGTGATCAGAATATAGACAGAATAGAAGTGTAAAGTTTGGTGTGTGTGATCAGAATATAGACAGAATAAAAGTGTAAAGTTTGGTGTGTGTGTGTGATCAGAATATAGACAGAATAAAAGTGTAAAGTTTGGTGTGTGATCAGAATATAGACAGAATAAAAGTGTAAAGTTTGGTGTGTGTGATCAGAATATAGACAGAATAAAAGTGTAAAGTTTGGTGTGTGTGATCAGAATATAGACAGAATAAAAGTGTAAAGTTTGGTGTGTGTGATCAGAATATAGACAGAATAAAAGTGTAAAGTTTGGTGTGTGTGATCAGAATATAGACAGAATAAAAGTGTAAAGTTTGGTGTGTGTGATCAGAATATAGACAGAATAAAAGTGTAAAGTTTGGTGTGTGTGATCAGAATATAGACAGAATAAAAGTGTAAAGTTTGGTGTGTGTGATCAGAATATAGACAGAATAAAAGTGTAAAGTTTGGTGTGTGTGATCAGGATATAGACAGAATAAAAGTGTAAAGTTTGGTGTGTGTGATCAGAATATAGACAGAATAAAAGTGTAAAGTTTGGTGTGTGTGTGATCAGAATATAGACAGAATAAAAGTGTAAAGTTTGGTGTGTGTGATCAGAATATAGACAGAATAAAAGTGTAAAGTTTAGTGTGTGATCAGAATATAGACAGAATAAAAGTGTAAAGTTTGGTGTGTGTGATCAGAATATAGACAGAATAAAAGTGTAAAGTTTGGTGTGTGTGTGATCAGAATATAGACAGAATAAAAGTGTAAAATTTGGTGTGTGTGATCAGAATATAGACCGATTAAAAGTGTAAAGTTTGGTGTGTGTGATCAGAATATAGACGGAATAAAAGTGTAAAGTTTGGTGTGTGTGATCAGAATATAGACAGAATAAAAGTGTAAAGTTTGGTGTGTGTGATCAGAATATAGACAGAATAAAAGTGTAAAGTTTGGTGTGTGTGATCAGAATATAGACAGAATAAAAGTGTAAAGTTTGGTGTGTGTGATCAGAATATAGACAGAATAAAAGTGTAAAGTTTGGTGTGTGTGTGATCAGAATATAGACAGAATAAAAGTGTAAAGTTTGGTGTGTGTGATCAGAATATAGACAGAATAAAAGTGTAAAGTTTGGTGTGTGTGTGATCAGAATATAGACAGAATAAAAGTGTAAAGTTTGGTGTGTGTGTGATCAGAATATAGACAGAATAAAAGTGTAAAGTTTGGTGTGTGTGATCAGAATATAGACAGAATAAAAGTGTAAAGTTTGGTGTGTGTGATCTGATTATAGACAGAATAAAAGTGTAAAGTTTGGTGTGTGTGATCAGAATATAGACAGAATAAAAGTGTAAAGTTTAGTGTGTGATCAGAATATAGACAGAATAAAGTGTAAAGTTTGGTGTGTGTGATCAGAATATAGACAGAATAAAAGTGTAAAGTTTGGTGTGTGTGTGATCAGAATATAGACAGAATAAAAGTGTAAAATTTGGTGTGTGTGATCAGAATATAGACAGATTAAAAGTGTAAAGTTTGGTGTGTGTGATCAGAATATAGACGGAATAAAAGTGTAAAGTTTGGTGTGTGATCAGAATATAGACAGAATAAAAGTGTAAAGTTTGGTGTGTGTGATCAGAATATAGACAGAATAAAAGTGTAAAGTTTGGTGTGTGTGATCAGAATATAGACAGAATAAAAGTGTAAAGTTTGGTGTGTGTGATCAGAATATAGACAGAATAAAAGTGTAAAGTTTGATGTGTGTGATTAGAATATTGACAGAATAAAAGTGTAAAGTTTGGTGTGTGTGATCAGAATATAGACAGAATAAAAGTGTAAAGTTTGGTGTGTGTGATCAGAATATAGACAGAATAAAAGTGTAAAGTTTGATGTGTGTGATTTGATTATAGACAGAATAAAAGTGTAAAGTTTGATGTGTGTGTTCAGAATATAGACAGAATAAAAGTGTAAAGTTTGGTGTGTGTGATCAGAATATAGACAGAATAAAAGTGTAAAGTTTGATGTGTGTGATCAGAATATAGACAGAATAAAAGTGTAAAGTTTGGTGTGTGTGATCAGAATATATACAGAATAAAGGTGTAAAGTTTGGTGTGTGTGATCAGAATATAGACAGAATAAAAGTGTAAAGTTTGGTGTGTGTGATCAGAATATAGACAGAATAAAAGTGTAAAGTTTGGTGTGTGTGATCAGAATATAGACAGAATAAAAGTGTAAAGTTTGGTGTGTGTGATCAGAATATAGACAGAATAAAAGTGTAAAGTTTGGTGTGTGATCAGAATATAGACAGAATAAAAGTGTAAAGTTTGGTGTGTGTGATCAGAATATTGACAGAATAAAAGTGTAAAGTTTGGTGTGTGTGATCAGAATATAGACAGAATAAAAGTGTAAAGTTTGGTGTGTGTGATCAGAATATAGACAGAATAAAAGTGTAAAGTTTGGTGTGTGTGATCAGAATATAGACAGAATAAAAGTGTAAAGTTTGGTGTGTGTGATCAGAATATAGACAGAATAAAAGTGTAAAGTTTGGTGTGTGTGATCAGAATATAGACAGAATAGAAGTGTAAAGTTTGGTGTGTGTGATCAGAATATAGACAGAATAAAAGTGTAAAGTTTGGTGTGTGTGTGTGATCAGAATATAGACAGAATAAAAGTGTAAAGTTTGGTGTGTGATCAGAATATAGACAGAATAAAAGTGTAAAGTTTGGTGTGTGTGATCAGAATATAGACAGAATAAAAGTGTAAAGTTTGGTGTGTGTGATCAGAATATAGACAGAATAAAAGTGTAAAGTTTGGTGTGTGTGATGAGAATATAGACAGAATAAAAGTGTAAAGTTTGGTGTGTGTGATCAGAATATAGACAGAATAAAAGTGTAAAGTTTGGTGTGTGTGATCAGAATATAGACAGAATAAAAGTGTAAAGTTTGGTGTGTGTGATCAGAATATAGACAGAATAAAAGTGTAAAGTTTGGTGTGTGTGTGATCAGAATATAGACAGAATAAAAGTGTAAAGTTTGGTGTGTGTGATCAGAATATAGACAGAATAAAAGTGTAAAGTTTGGTGTGTGTGTGATCAGAATATAGACAGAATAAAAGTGTAAAGTTTGGTGTGTGTGTGATCAGAATATAGACAGAATAAAAGTGTAAAGTTTGGTGTGTGTGATCAGAATATAGACAGAATAAAAGTGTAAAGTTTGGTGTGTGTGATCTGATTATAGACAGAATAAAAGTGTAAAGTTTGGTGTGTGTGATCAGAATATAGACAGAATAAAAGTGTAAAGTTTAGTGTGTGATCAGAATATAGACAGAATAAAAGTGTAAAGTTTGGTGTGTGTGATCAGAATATAGACAGAATAAAAGTGTAAAGTTTGGTGTGTGTGTGATCAGAATATAGACAGAATAAAAGTGTAAAATTTGGTGTGTGTGATCAGAATATAGACAGATTAAAAGTGTAAAGTTTGGTGTGTGTGATCAGAATATAGACAGAATAAAAGTGTAAAGTTTGGTGTGTGTGATCAGAATATAGACAGATTAAAAGTGTAAAGTTTGGTGTGTGTGATCAGAATATAGACAGAATAAAAGTGTAAAGTTTGGTGTGTGTGATCAGAATATAGACAGAATAAAAGTGTAAAGTTTGATGTGTGTGATTAGAATATTGACAGAATAAAAGTGTAAAGTTTGGTGTGTGTGATCAGAATATAGACAGAATAAAAGTGTAAAGTTTGGTGTGTGTGATCAGAATATAGACAGAATAAAAGTGTAAAGTTTGATGTGTGTGATTTGATTATAGACAGAATAAAAGTGTAAAGTTTGATGTGTGTGATCAGAATATAGACAGAATAAAAGTGTAAAGTTTGGTGTGTGTGATCAGAATATAGACAGAATAAAAGTGTAAAGTTTGATGTGTGTGATCAGAATATAGACAGAATAAAAGTGTAAAGTTTGGTGTGTGTGATCAGAATATATACAGAATAAAGGTGTAAAGTTTGGTGTGTGTGATCAGAATATAGACAGAATAAAAGTGTAAAGTTTGGTGTGTGTGATCAGAATATAGACAGAATAAAAGTGTAAAGTTTGGTGTGTGTGATCAGAATATAGACAGAATAAAAGTGTAAAGTTTGGTGTGTGTGATCAGAATATAGACAGAATAAAAGTGTAAAGTTTGGTGTGTGATCAGAATATAGACAGAATAAAAGTGTAAAGTTTGGTGTGTGTCATCAGAATATTGACAGAATAAAAGTGTAAAGTTTGGTGTGTGTGATCAGAATATAGACAGAATAAAAGTGTAAAGTTTGGTGTGTGTGATCAGAATATAGACAGAATAAAAGTGTAAAGTTTGGTGTGTGTGATCAGAATATAGACAGAATAAAAGTGTAAAGTTTGGTGTGTGTGTGTGATCAGAATATAGACAGAATAGAAGTGTAAAGTTTGGTGTGTGTGATCAGAATATAGACAGAATAAAAGTGTAAAGTTTGGTGTGTGTGTGTGATCAGAATATAGACAGAATAGAAGTGTAAAGTTTGGTGTGTGTGATCAGAATATAGACAGAATAAAAGTGTAAAGTTTGGTGTGTGTGATCAGAATATAGACAGAATAAAAGTGTAAAGTTTGGTGTGTGTGTGTGATCAGAATATAGACAGAATAGAAGTGTAAAGTTTGATGTGTGTGATGACACACACCTCAAATGTTTGTGAAATTTACTAACACGCTGTAGCGGACAGTAATTTCTTCCTGAAAGTAGTGTTTGTTATTTTTGTCTGCACTCTGTGTTTAAGTTGTGCTGTTGACCGAACAGGTTTGTGTGAGGTCAGTCGTAGTGAGTCTGTGTGCCTGTGTGTGTGTGACGGCTGACTCTCAAGAGAGATCCAGCGCTGGATCATTACAGCCTCACTGCTGCTCTCAGCACATTCACACACACACACACACCTAATAAATACACAATCACATCTGACTCCACACACACATCCATCAGCGCCCAAGCAGCTTCTGGAACATTCAGATCCACAGCACACAGATTTATGCACTCCAGATCGCATTCCTTATTTCTGGAGGCTATAAATACGTAGGATTTTAATTGCAGTCCACATCAGTCTCACTTACTAGTTTTGAGCTGATAAGAATGTGTTTTATTAAATATAAATATAACTCGTTCCAACAATTGTGTGTATATTTCAGGCATTTTCCATTCATGTTCCTTAAACTGGACTGATATACAACTAATGTGTAATTTACAGTAAACTGAACACATTTTTAAGTAAAATAAAGCTTAAATGTAATAGGAAACATTTTATTCTGTTACTAATTGTTGTTTAACTTATTGTTTAACTTTTTAAACTATAGCAGAGTTGACTGTAACATAGTTGGCAATAACAGAGCTGACAAAAATAGAGTTGTTGGATAGAGTTGACGATAACAGAGTTGACGATAACAGAGTTGACAGTAACAGAGTTGACGGTAACAGAGTTGATGATAACAGTTGACGGAAACAGAGTTGATGGATAGAGTTGACGATAACAGAGTTGAAAATAAGAGTTGACAACAAGAGTTGACAGTAACAGAGTTGACGATAGCAGAGTTGATGGAAACAGAGTTGACGACAAGAGTTAACAATAACAGAGTTGACAATAACAGAGTTGACAACAAGAGTTGACGATAACAGAGTTGACAATGACAGTTTAGAGTAACAGAGTTGATGGATAGAGTTCTCAGTGACAGAGTTGACAGTAACAGAATTGACGGTAAATGTTGACGATAACAGAGTTGATGATAACAGAGTTGACGATAACAGAGTTGATGATAACAGAGTTGATGATAACAGAGTTGATGATAACAGAGTTGACGATAACAGAGTTGATGATAACAGAGTTGATGATAACAGAGTTGATGATAACAGAGTTGACGATAACAGAGTTGATGATAACAGAGTTGATGATAACAGAGTTGATGATAACAGAGTTGATGATAACAGAGTTGACGATAACAGAGTTGATGATAACAGAGTTGATGATAACAGAGTTGACGATAACAGAGTTGACGATAACAGAGTTGACGATAACAGAGTTGACGATAACAGAGTTGACGATAACAGAGTTGACGGTAACAGAGTTGATGATAACAGAGTTGATGATAACAGAGTTGACGATAACAGAGTTGACAATAACAGAGTTGATGATAACAGAGTTGACGATAACAGAGTTGACAATAACAGAGTTGATGATAACAGAGTTGATGATAACAGAGTTGAGGATAATAGAGTTGACGATAACAGAGTTGATGATAACAGAGTTGATGATAACAGAGTTGACGATAACAGAGTTGAGGATAACAGAGTTGACGATAACAGAGTTGATGGATAGAGTTGACGATAACAGAGTTGATGATAACAGAGTTGATGATAACAGAGTTGACGATAACAGAGTTGATGGATAGAGTTGACGATAACAGAGTTGACGATAACAGAGTTGATGATAACAGAGTTGATGATAACAGAGTTGACGATAACAGAGTTGATGGATAGAGTTGACGATAACAGAGTTGATGATAACAGAGTTGACGATAACAGAGTTGATGGATAGAGTTGACGATAACAGAGTTGATGATAACAGAGTTGATGATAACAGAGTTGACGATAACAGAGTTGATGGATAGAGTTGACGATAACAGAGTTGACGATAACAGAGTTGATGGTAACAGTTGACGGTGACAGAGTTGATTGCTAGAGTTAACTGTAACAGAGTTGACGGTAACAGAATTAACGATAAATAGATAACATTAATTATACGGATATTTAGCTTTGACTTTCTGTCAAATTTGTGATATAAAGCAAGTTTTGTAAAATATTTGTCTATGTAATAAACTGTGTTTTACTATTTTCATAAACTTAAAGGGACATAACTTTCAGTAATTTTTTTTCACATTACCTACAATCTGACACGTGTCTTCTTTATAATGAGGCCACGATTGATTCTACACACCAAAGCATTGAAGATCGGCATTCATTTAGATGTTATTTTCATGTCTATGTTCAAAACGTGGGGGCCACAGTTAAGGGGTTAATACAATCTGAGCTAAAACTAAAAATCCAAACAGAAATAGCTAGTAAATGTCACAAATAATTGCTAAGAAATTGCAAGTAACACACTGAAGTAGCTTGTAGAAAATAAAATGCAAGGCTCTGTAAGAGTTGTATGTGAGCTGTGATATTATTGGTAGTATTATTTCTGATTTCTGTATGCATGATGAAATGACGTCAGGTTTTCTCAAATGCACTAAATGTATTCAGTTTTGACGAAAGATTATAAAAAGATCTCATTTAATACAGCAAGCAGTGATGCGGGATGTGTTTCTGAGTCTAGTCTCCCTCTCTCCTCTCTCTTTCTCTCTCGACTGATAACGCATTACACGCATCAAGAGTTTTCCAGATGTTTCTTTACGCAGCGATGCCTCTGAAACCGTGACAGTGTCTTTATTCGGAGGAAACCTGTGACTTCCAGATGGGTTTCTAATCATTTCTGCTAAATTCACTGAAAAAAGCCTCACATTATGTTCAGATTAAAGACACGGACAAACATATGTGTCGCGGTAATTTGCTGTAAATTAAAGGAAAGCGAGTGTAAAAAGAGGGAATGTTCTTATTTTAAACACAGTTGTTTTTTTAAGTAATTAGGCCTTAATCATCAAGGACAAGTTTAACTGATACAAAAAAGACAGAAAAAGACACTGATAACGTCGCATAAAAGTATACTTCAAATAAAGGCTGTTCTTTTGAATGCAACAAAGCAGCACAATGATTTTTAACATGGAGGATGATAACCTAATTGTTTTATTTATCATCAATGTGTCTCGGTAAGCAAGTATAAAATCCTTTGGATGTATGAATAGATGAATGGAAAATACATGAATAAATAGCATTCAAATGAATGAATGAAATTTAAACTAACACACAAATTAATGAATGTATAAATGAAATGTAAACTAATGAACACATGAATGAATGAAATGAAATTTAAACTAACAAACAAGTGAATGATTGAAATTTAAACTAACACACAAATGAATAAATGAATGAAATGTAAACTAACGAACACATGAATGAATGAATGAATGAATGAATGAATGAATGAATGAATGAATGAAATTTAAACTAACTAACAAATGAATGAATGAAATTAAATTTAAACTAACAAACAAGTGAATGACTGAAATTTAAACCAACACACAAATAAATGAATGAATGAAATTTAAACTAACGAACACATGAATGAATGAATGAATGAAATTTAAACTAACGAACAAATGAATGAAGAACTAAAGGAATTATAATTCATTTAAATAAATTATGAATGTATGAATGAATTAATTTAAAATACATGACGAAACGAACAAACGAATGAATTATTTAATAAATTAATACATTTAAATTATATAAAATGTGAATGAACTAGTGAATAAATAAATTCAAGAGTGGACAAATACATGAATGAATATATAATTGAACTGATTTAAAAATAGATTATTAAATGGGTGAATGAATGTATAAATGAATAAATAAATGAATGAATGAATTAATTATAATTAATTTAAATAATAGAATATATGAATGATTGAATGAATGAAAATGTGCATGAACAACATTCAAATGAATTACTAAAAAATTTAATCAACAAACGAATGAATGAATGAATAAATGAATGAATGAAATTTATAAATGAATACAATTGGAATGAATGAATGAATAAATTAAAGAATTAAAGAATACAAAGAAATGAATGAATGTATAAATGAACAAATAAATGAATTATAAATAATTGACATGAACGTATGGATGAATGAATGAAAAAAATACATGAATAAATAACATTTGAATTAATCAATCTAATTTAAATGAATGAATGAATAAATAAATACAACCATTTAATTTAAATTAAATCGTAATGGATGAATGAATTATGAAATGAACAAATAAATGAATGGATGTATAAATGCATTGATTTAAAATAAACTGTTAAATAAAGGAATGTATAAATGAATAAATAAATTAAGTATGCTTAACTTGAATGAATAAATGAATGAACAAATAAATGAATGTATAAATGAATAAATAAATGAAATATAATTCATTTAAATGAATGGATGAATTAATGAATGAATGAATGACTGAATGAATGAAAGAATGTACAAAGAAATGAATGAATGTATAAATGAATAAATAAATGAATTATAATTCATTGAAATGAACGTATGGATGAATGAATGAAAAAAATACATGAATAAATAACATTTGAATGAATCAATCTAATTTAAATGAATGAACGAATAAATAAATAAATGAATACATTGAAATTAAATGAAATCTGAATGAATGAATGAATTAAAGAATAAACAAATAAATGAATGGATGTATGAATGAACTGATTTAAAATAAACTGTTCATTAAATTAATGTATAAATAAATAAATGATTTATGCTTACCTTGAATGGATGAATGAATGAATGAATAAATGAATAAATACATGAATTATAATTCATTTAAATGAATGAATGAATTAATTAATTAGTGAATCAATGAGTACATGAATGAACTAATTCATTTAAATGAATGATTTTTTTTCAGTGATAAATCAAATGAATGCATGAATTTAACATGAATGAAATTTCAATGAATGGATGAATTCTTACATCCATATTTGTATCTAAACATCTGCAGTTATCATCAGCATTCAATGATAAGCTCTAAAGATCTAATATTTGATCCATGCAATCCCATAATTCCAAGCAGAGCACCAGTGTTAGACGCAGCATCAGAAACCCTCCTGAACCCTTCAGGCTTCTTTCCCTTCATGCTGTGATGAGTTTCACTGAGCTCTGCTGTGGTTTCCAGAAAGTGTCATGTATATAAATATACAGCAGACGCTCCACCTTCAGCGAGTATCATATCTGACTGTCACCTTCAGGAGAACCAGTAATAGAAATTAAACAGCACGTCAGTCAGAGCGCACACTTTCTAGAGCTTACAGTGTGTGTGTGTGTGTGTGTGTGTGTTGTCCCGGCAGACTGTCAGTCAAACACAATCCAGAAATGAGGACAAATGGGGAATAAATCTTGGAGGAAAACCTGGATTCGGAGGTCAGAAAGTGCAGAGGCATTCCTTTATTGTCGTTTAGGTCAATAATAATTAATATATCATTTATTTAGTCATTAACACACTCATTTATTAATTTAATAACTTATCTAAATGTAATTCATTCATTAATTAAGTTATTATTCACTAATAATGTCTTTTATTCATTCATTTACATTTGTCACGGGTGAGTGTTTAGCGCAGTGGTTAGCACTTCACAACAAGAAGGTCGCTGCTTCGAGCCTCGGCTGGGTCAGTTGGTGTTTCTGTGTGGAGTTTGCATGTTCTCCCCGTGTTGGTGTGGGTTTCCTCCAGGTGCTCCGGTTTCCCCCACAGTCCAAACACATGAGCTATAGGGAAACTGATGAACTAAATTGGCCATAGTGTATGAGTGTGTGTAAATGAGTGTGTATGGGTGTTTCCCAGTACAGGGTTGCAGTTGGAAGGGCATTTGCTGTGTTTAACATATGCTGGAATAGTAGGCGATTCATTCCGCTGTGGCACCCTCTGATGAATAAAGAGACTAGGCTGAAGGAAAATGAATGAATGAATGTGTCACAGCCAGGCCAGGTTCTGCCCTCACTCATTCACCACCATCATCACGATCACAGTCACCTCAATACTAATCAGCTCCGCAACTGCACGTCATTCCCCTTCATCATGCCAGCACCTTAAAGTCCCTCACCATCCGTCACTCAGTGTCCGGCCTCGCTGCAAACTAGCAGGACTGCACTCTCCTCATGGTCTGTGTCTATGCATATTCCATGTTTACTTACCTCTCTCGTTTCCGATGTCTCCAGCATGGTTTCTCCTGGTCTCTCCTCTGGTTGTCGTCGAGTTCATCTATCTGATCTGTGTGTCTGGCTTCCATAACTCCTCCAGTTCCTCTGAATCATCTGGTCTTCATACCCATCCTGCAAAGCATCCCCATCTGAGTTCTGTTTACATCCTCTTCAATACACTGTTGTTATACTCACATCTCTGGTTCTGTTTCCTTCTGTGACAGCATTCATTCATTCAAATTTTATTTAAATATATTCATTCATTCACAGATTCATTCAAAGTTAATTGAAATTCATTCATTTAATTTAACTCAAATGTATTGATTAGTTCAATCATTCATTCATTATTCATTCTTTCATTCGCTTGTTAATTTAACTTCATTCATTAATTCAGTTCATTTCATTCAAATTTAAATGAATTAATTCTAATTTAATTTAAATTCATTCATTCAACTGAAATGTGTTATTTTTTTCATTCATTCATTTTATTCATTCTTTTATTCGTTTGTTCCTTCAATTTAATCATATTCATTTATTCATTCATTCGAATTTAAATGCATTCATTAATAAAAACTTAATTTAAATTCATTCATTCATTTCAATTTATTCAAATCTTTCATTTTTCTTTCTTTCCTTCTTCATTTCATCCATTCAATCAGTCTTTTCTTTCTTCTTTTTTTCTTTCTTTCTTTCTTTTTCTTCTTTTTTTCTTTCTTTCTTTCTTTCTTTCTTTCTTCTTTCTTCCTTTCTTTCTTTCTTTCTTTCTTTTTTGTCCTACTTCCAATTATTCAATCAGTCTTTTCTTTCTTCTTTTTTTATTTTTTCTCTCTTTCTTTCTTTTTTGTCCTACTTCCATTCATTCATTCAGCCTTTTCTTCGTTTGTTTCAGCTTCATTTCTTTCTTTTCTTCTTTCTTTCTTTCCTTTTCATTTATTCATTCAATCTTTTGTTTCTTCAGGTATTTCAATTTATTTCCTTCCTCCTTCATTTCTTTCTTTCTTTCCTTCTTTCTTTTTCGTTGATCAATTAATCAATTCATTCATTCATTCATTCATTCATTCA
>NC_079454.1:54879003-54886503 GCF_903798145.1 Danio aesculapii | reverse complement strand
TATGGTTTTCTGGATCTTTTGCCAGGACATTGCTAATGTATTTTTGGTGGTTGCTAAGGTGTTGCCATGGTATTCTGGGTTTTTGCTAATGCAAGATTTAGGATATTGTCAAGTTATCCTAGATATTTGTAAGGGCATTGTTAAACGCGATCAGACGGTTGCTACGTGTTGGTGAAATGTTCTGGATGGTTGCCAGGGTGTTGCTAAGGTATCTTGTCTGCTTGCTAAAACTGTACAAAAAGTATGAGTGGTTTGAGTTATGAGTGGTATGAGTTATGAGTGGTTTCCAGAGTGTTGCTAATATATTTTAGGTGGTTGCTAAGCTGTTGCTAAGGTATTCTGGGTGGTTGCTAATGCAGGTTGTAAGACTTGCTGCTAAGATACTTTACAATTTGTCACGGCATGGTTAAAAGTGTGCAGATGGTTGCTAAGAAGTTGCTAAGGTTTTCTGCTGGGTTGCTAGGGTGTTGCTAAGGTATTTTAGTGGGTTGCAATGGTATTGCTGAGGTGTTCTGGTGGGTTGATAGGGTGTTGCTAAGGTATTCTGGTGGTTTGCTAGGGTGTCACTAAGGTGTTCTGGTGGATTGTTAAAGTGTTGCTAAGGTGTTCTGCTGGGTTGTTAGGGTTTTGCTAAGGTATTCTGCTGGGTTGCTGGGTTGTTGCTAATGTATTTAGGTGGGTTGCAAGGGTGTTGCTGAGGTGTTCTGTTGGGTTACTAGGGTGTTGCTAAGGTGTCTCGGGTGCTTGCTAAAACTGTACAGAGTAGTTGCTAGGGTGTTACATAAGGTTTTCTGGGTGGTTGCCAGGGTGTTGCTAATACATTGAGAAGGTGGCTTAGGTATTCTGGGTTTTTGCTAATACAGGTCTTATGATGTTGACATGTTGTCCTTGGTATTTGTCAGGGCTTTGTTAAAAGTGATCAGAGGGTTGCTAAGATGCTGCTCAAGCTTTCTGTATGGTTGCCAGGGTGTTGCTAAGGTATTCTGTGTGCTTGTTAAAGCTGTTCAAATAATGGTTGCTGAGATGTTACTAAGGTGTTCCAGGTAGTTGCCAGAGTGTTGCTAATGTAACCTAGGCGCTTGCTAAAGCTGTGCAAAGAGTGGTTGCTGGGATGTAACTCAGGTGTTCTGGGAGTTGCCAGGGTGTTGCTAAGGTACCCTGTATGCTGGCTACAACATGTTCAAAAGGGGGATGCTATTTCGGGTGGTTGCCAAGGTGTTGCTAAGGTATCCTTGGTGCTTGCTAAAGCTGTGCAAAGAGTGATTGCTGGGGTGTTACTAGGACTTTCTGTGTGATTACTAGGGAGTGGCTAAGGTGTGTGTGGTTGTTAAGCTGTTGCTTATATGTTGTGTGTAACAATATAAAATAAAGTAAATACAAAAATAAACTACAGAAAGTTTACGTTCTTGCACCTAACAACCTGTTCAGGAGGGGGAACCAACAGAAAACTATTGTTAAAATAAAGCACAAACACAAGGGGAGGTCTCCAGAAAACATCACCCTTCACCTTTCAGATCTATTTTTAGCAGTGGAGCAGTTTATCCACTCTTCAAGTGGCACCGTTTTGCTGTTCTCTGTTCATCCGTTTCAAGTGCCAGGCAGACATGGAAATACATCATGACAGTGTCATTTCCCTTTTGTCTGCTGGATTGATTTCATTCGCTCTCGCTCACACAATAACCAAACACACTTTCAAGCTGCATTTCAAGAGGAATCAAGAAGAGCTGCAGACTGACATCAGAAACAAATCCTGTTACCCATCCAGAGGAGAATCAGTTCACTACAGCCTTCTGAAGCTTCCTTTCAGCATCAACTGTCTGTTTACCCATACAGCATCATTCCCCACAGTCAGACTGGATCATGGCTGCTTACACACATTTATACTATGACATTATGCTAAACATCTGCATAATCTATCAGGACATCTGAAGGAGCTCCATATGTCATGCCTGAGAGAAAAGTGCCATATGGCTCTGGTGTTCTGTTGGGCTGTTAGGGTGTTGCTAAGGCATTCTGCTGGGTTGCTAGGGTGTTGCTAAGGTAATTTGGTGGGTTGCAAGAGTGTTGCTGAGGTGTTCTGCTGGGTTGCTAGAGTGTTGCTAAGATATTCTGGTGATTTGCAAGGGTGTTGCTGATGTGTCCTGCTGAGTTGCTAGGGTGTTGCTAAGGCATTTTGGTGGGTTGCAATGGTGTTGCTAAGGTGTTCTGGTGGGTTGCTAGGGTGTTGATAAGGGGTTCTGTTGGGTTTGCTAGGGTCTTGCTAAGGTATTCTGGTGGGTTACTAGGGTGTTGCTAAGGTATTTTGCTGGGTTGCTAGGGTGTTGCTAAGGTATTCTGCTGGGTTGCTAGGGTGTTGCTTAGGTATATTGGTGGGTTGCAGGGGTGTTGCTGAGGTGTTCTGCTGGGTCGCTAAGGTATTCTGGTGGTTTGTTAGGATGTTGCTAAGGTATTCTGCTGGTTTGCTAGGGTGTTGCTATGGTATTCTGCTGGGTTGCTAGGGTGCTGCTAAGGTATTTGTGTGGGTTGCAAGGGTGTTGCTGAGATGTTCTTCTACATCGCTAAGGTGTTGCTAAGGTATTCTGCTTGTTTGCTATGGTGTTGCTAAGGTATTCTTCTGGGTTGCTAGAAAGTTGCTAAGGTATTCTGCTGGGTTGCTAGGGTGTTGCTAAGGTATTCTGCTGGGTTGCTAGGGAGTTGCTAAGGAATTCTTCTGGGTTGCAAGCATGTTCTAGTGGGTTGCTAAAGTCTTTCTAAGGTATTTTGGTGGTTTGCTAGGGTGTTGCTATCGTATGCTGCTGGTTTGTTAGGATGTTAAGGTATTTTGCTGGGTTGCTAGGGTCTTTCCAAGGTGTTCTTGTGGTTGCTAGGGTATTGCTATGGTATTCTGCTGGGTTTTTAGGGTGTTGCTAAGGTGTTCTGCTGGGTTGCTAGGGTTTTGCAAATGTGTACTGTTTCTTTAAAGAACACATTAAATAACTAAAGTTTGGTTGAAATTCTAAGATTACCTGAACTGCGTTTTGTGGTAGTTTACATACACACACACACACACACATGCACTCATACGTCACGTATCCCACCGGGACCGTTCTCCTTGGAACCGCAGATGGTGGCATGGCGAGACAGCAGTATAAACTCGCACGTCTTCCTAAACTTCAGCCATTACTCTAACATAGGCGCGCGCGCTCTAACTGAAAGCGGGAGACGCGTCTCTATAGCAACCTCATAACCACTCCAATGCGACGTCTCGCGATATTAGCAAACAAGTCATATGGATCATATTTATTGTTATTTGACAGTAACGGAGAAACGCCGCCAAATGTAGCGAAGTAAGAGTGATGATTTTTCTCTAATAATTTACTTGAGTAAAAGTACACATATTTAAATGTACTCAAAAAGTACACATTACCCAATAATTTTACTCAAGTAACGAAGTAAATGTAACTCGTTACTACCCACCTCTGGCAACAACGCATACAGTTAACATCGAAAGCGAAAGCAGAATCCTGGATATTTTAGGAGATTCAGAAATCCCGGCCAGAGGACATGTCGGGGGAAAAGAGGATGTATTGTCACCCTAAATAATGAGTAGGGAACGGCTTTTCATTTCCACGTGTTCCCGCGCTCTTCTCAAAGCTACTACCAAAAGTATGAGTATTCTCAGTTTCTCACACACACAGAACCGGGCCGCTGAGGTAAAGTCTGTGTGGGAAGCGCTGGTGTTGAATTGGGTCTCACACTGGATGCACCACGATGTGCCATGTCCGATTTGTAGACGTTTACTATGAAGCGTGAAGGGTGTTGCTAATGTGTTCTGATGGGTTGCTAGGGTGTTGCTAATATGTTCTGAGTAGTTGATATGGTATTGATACAGTTTAATTGTGGGAAGCTAGGATGTTGCTACAGGTTATTGATGAGTTGCTAGGGTGTTGCTAAGCTGTTTTTATGGGTTAGTAGGATGTTGATCAAATGTTCTGAGTGGTTGATAGGGTGTTGCTACAGTTAAACGGTGGGTTGCTAGGGTGTTGTTAAGGTGTTATGGTGGGTTGCTAGGGTGTTGCTTAAGTTTTCTGGAGGGTTGCTATGGGATTGCTAAGATATTTGGATTGGTTGCTAAAATATTCTGAGGGGTTGCTAAGGTGTTGCTGGGGTTTACTGCTGGGTTGCTAAGGTGTTCTAGTGGTTTCTAGGGTGTTGTCAGGATGTCTTGTGACTATAATGTCAAATAAAAACAACAAGTATGATCAATAGTTATGGTCAAAAGTTATGCAGGACTAAACCAGCAAAGAGCTGCTGCTACTACTGTTTAGTGTGTGTGTGTGTGTGTGTGTGTGTGTGTGTGTGTGTTTAGCACTCAGACTCAGTGTTGTGCTGTTGTACGTGATGGCGGGTCACCAGCGAGCGCTCCATCAACAGCTCCAGCGCAGGCTAATTACAGCCGCAGGATCTGATTGGTCAGGATGGATGTGGCATTATGAGTTCAGCATGTAATGACAGCGGCGCCCGCAGCCAATGAGCTGTCAGTCTCTGAGGCTCCAGGGACCCTTAATTGCAGCTCCTGCACTCCTGCGTTTCCCCTGCGTCTGATGAGATGCCAATACAGGCTTAACCGATCAATGATGGAGACACCGCCACACCATTACACTACACTTACTGAGAGAGTGCACACACACACACACACACACACACACACACACACACAATTACTTTCGTGTTCAAGTGTTACTCTCACTCATTACTAAAACTTCCTAACTTACTAATGCTTGTGCAACAAAGCTTTATGCAACACAAAATGTGCGAATAAAGTGCTTTTTAATTGTTGTACACACACACACACACACACACACACACACACACACAGAGAGAGAGAGAGAGAGAGAGAGAGAGAGAGAGAGAGAGAGAGAGAGAGAGAGAGAGAGAGAGAGAGAGAGAGAGAGAGATCAGTTACAGGTGTACACATATCGTCACCTAATAATTATTAGGTTTTATCTGACATTTTTTCAAAATGAAGTTATTGACATATTCTTATTAAATGACAGCTTATTTAGATTGTGTGATGTTTTATTATAAGTTGTTTACTTTTATTTCAAAAAATAAAAAAGGTTTTATCTACAAAGTTGAACTCTAGCTTGGCTCTATAAGGTTCTTTCTGTGAGCCAATCAGCATTTTGAATGCAAACACGAGGACCAATCAGGATCAGCTTTCTTTGTCATTTCACCAGACTGCTCCATTGACAGCAGGAAACAACAGAAAGACAAAATCCCACACAATCAGAGTCGGCTAAATAATGCCGGATCACACAGAACTGAGACGTGTGTAAATGTGATGATTTAGATGCTTTTCTTGACATTGAGATTCATTCATTCACTTTCTTTTCAGCTTAGTCCTTTATTAATCAGGGGTCGCCACAGCGGAATGAACCGCCAACTTATCCAGCATATGTTTTACACAGAGGATGCCCTTCCAGCTGCAACCCATCACTGGGAAACATCCATACATACTCATTCACACTCATACACTACGGCCAATTTTAGCTTATCCAATTCCCCTATAGCGCATGTGTTTGGACTGTGGGGGAAACCAAAGCATCTGGAGGAAACCCACACCAACACAGGGAGAACAACTCCACATAGTAATGCCAACTGACCCAGCGACCTTCTTGCTGTGAGGCGATTGTGCTACCCTGCGCCACCGCGTCACCAACATTGAGATGCAATGTTGAATTTTACATTGTTGAAAAAGAGATGAATATTAAAAACTGTATAGACTAAATGTGTAAAATATTTATTTGTTTACACATCGTCAGTGAAACACTTTGCAGTGTTATTAAACTCATTTAGTCATCGTCTGTTTTCTTTTAAAGTCTGTATATTTAATATTAAGTCTTGAAGGGCAAATACTTCATTTAAATCAAGGGGCATATAATTCAATAAATATAATTCAATAATTCATATAAAGCATAAAATTTTATAAATATTGACATATTAATTAGATAATATTAACATCTGCACTGGACAGAATATTTAGCACAGTCTTGTATGCTTAATGTGAACAAGAACAAATATTGATCCTAAAACATGAAATAAATATTAGAGAAAGCACAAATATAATTTCTCAAGCATCAACACATTATTACAGCACCAGATTATATATTTATTGTATTTCTTGAAAAGTAATGCTTCAATGAATGATCTGACATTTCAGATGAGAAGCTTCTCTCTGCATTTACTGTGGTGTTTTTACTCCAATTTGCAAATGTAGAACTTTGATAATTCACATGTAGTGAACTCTTAGGGTCTCTGCCATGTAAATATATGAAAGAGACCTGTCACACACATATTGTTTGCTTTAGAGAATGCAAAGACTTTGAAGCTCAATATCTCAAAATCATCTAGAACGCAGATACAACCTTATAATTCCAAGGTGACCATATGTATGTATATATACAGTTGAGGTCAGAATTATTAGCCCCACTGATTTATTATTCCACCAATTTCTGTGTAACAGAGAGCAGATTTCTTCAACACATCTCTAATCATAATAGTGTTAATAACTCATCTCTAATAACTGATTTATTTTCTCTTTGTCATGATGACAGTAAATAATATTAGACTAGATATTCTTCAAGACACTTCTATACAGCTTAAAGTGACATTTAAAGGCTTCACTAGGGTAATTAGGCAAGTTATTGTATAACAGTGGTTAACAAATACCAACAGCCCTGTTATAAGAGGAATCTATTTTGTGCTCATATTAGTCTCACTCAGGCTGGAGTGTATGAAAGGTCGCTTATTTCTGCAGTCCAGCAAGTATTGTTTTATTAAACTATAACAGCTCACACCACAGTTTTAAATCATATATTATCACGTGTTTTTAAATGTAAGTGCTGAACTTTATTCAGCGAGCCGCTGTTATAGTGCAGACACCGGCGGTCAAGTGAGAAGTTCAGGGGGGGGGGGGGGGTTGATTTGATGTACAAGCGCTTGGTTGGAAGCTTGATTCTGCAGCTCCTCCTCTGGCTCCATCAGGCAGTCCTGCTGCGCATGCCCAAGCTCAATTTCAGCAGTCTTTTGTGACAGTTTGTGCCTGTCACGAGGCATTTTGCCTTCAAAGCGTTCATTGGGAAAAGGCGCTGTCGTGTCTGCCCTTTATTTGTACAGTCATTGTTCCAGCCCCATGCTTCACTGTAGCTGTGGTATTATTGGGTTAATACTCATCATTCTTCTTCCTCCAAGCACAGTGATTGGAGTTAAGATCAAAAAGTTCTACTTTGGTCTCATCTGACCACAGGACTTTCTCCCATGACTCCTCTGGATCATCCAGCTGGTCCCTGGCAAACTTCAGACGGGCCTTGACATGGGCTGACTCAGGGGCGTCGCTAGACTCAGTTTACTGGGGCACGTGCTCTCAGCTTGCCCCAGCTCTCTTCATGGCATTGACCAGCTCCTCCAGTGTAGTCCTGGGCTGATTCCTGACCATTCTTAGCATCATTGATACCCCAC
>NC_079454.1:54849003-54874003 GCF_903798145.1 Danio aesculapii | reverse complement strand
TGAACATTAGACAGTCTGGAGCATAGAAGAGATCAGAGTTAACCCGACTATACTGTGTGTGTGTGTGTTTTGTGTGAGAGTGTTTGCGTGTGTATATGTATATGTATGTATGCGTGTGTATGTCTGTGTGCATATGTGTATGAGCTTGTGTGTATTTGTACTTAATAAAACGGGAATGGTTGGTGATATTAGCGTCCTGTTTGTGGCACATTAGTATATGTGAGGGGCAAAGTTTTCAAGATGGGTGGTGACCATGGTGGCCATTTTGAGGTCAGCCGTCTTTTGTTTTTTCAAGAGGAAGAGGGTCATGTGACACATCAAACTTATTGGGAATTTTACAAGGAAAACAATGGTGTGCTTGGTTTTAACGCCCCCTCACATATACTAATGTGCCACAAACAGGACGCTAATATCACCAACCATTCCCATTTTATTAAGGTGCATCCATATAAATGACCCACCCACCGGCCACTTTATTAGGTACACTTTACTAGTACTGGGTTGGACCCCCTTTTGCCTTCAGAACTGCCTTAATCCTTCATGTCAGAGATTCAACAAGCTACTGGAAATATTCCTCAGAGATTTTGCTCCATATTGACATGATAGCATCACACAGTTGCTGCAGATTTGTCGGCTGCACATCCATGATGCCAATCTCCCGTTCCACCACATCCCAAAGGTGCTCTATTGGATTGAGATCTGGTGACTGTGGAGGCCATTTGAGTACAGTGAACTCATTGTCATGTTCAAGAAACCAGTCTGAGATGATTGGCGCTTTATGACATGGAGCGTTATCCTGCTGGAAGTAGCCATCAGAAGATGGAGACACTGTGCTCATAAAGGGATGGACATGGTCAGCAACAATACTCAGGTAGGCTGTGGTGTTGACACCATGCTCAATTGGTACTAATGGACCCAAAGAAAATCTCCCCCACACCATTACACCACCACCAGCAGCCTGAACCGTTGATACAAGGCAGGATGGATCCATGCTTTCATGTTGTTGAGGCCAAATTCTGAGCCGAGCATCTGAATGTGTCAGCAGAAATGGACTCATCAGACCAATCAAATTCTGAAACAATTACTAGTAAATAAATATATTCAATGATTGTGTGATGTGTGTTTAGTGTGTGTTCAAAATATCAGTAGAATCTTCAGAAGTGTGTGTGTATGTGTGTGTGTGTGTGTGTGTGTGTGTGTGTGTGTGTATGTGTGAGAAAGTGCATGTGTGAGTATGAGTGTATGCATGAGTGTGTTTGTGTACGTGAGCGTGCATGAGGTGTGTGAGAAAAGTTGCTTGTGTGCATATGTTATAGAGAGAGAAAGAGAGAGAGGGAGTGTGTGTGTTTGATAAGCTTTGTCATGGTGAATTATTTAATACAAGACTTTAAGTGGCTTTTAATTTGCTTGTATTGAGCAACAAGCAGATTTCCTGGAAACAGTGTGTGTGTGTGTGTGTGTGTGTGTGTGTGTGTGTGTGTGTGTGTGTGTGTGTGTGTAGGGGGGGAATAATATCATCAGCTCTTCAATACACTGATCTTATTTACAGTGTATTCCTGAGATTTATATTACAGACGCAGAACACGATTAAACTCAGAGACTGCAGTGTGTGTGTGCTTGTGTGCGTGTGTGTGTGTGCTTGTGTGTGTGTGTGTGCTTGTGTGCTTGTGTGCGTGTGTGTGTGTGTGTGCTTGTGTGCTTGTGTGTGTGTGTGTGTGTGTGTGTGCTTGTGTGTGTGTGTGTGCGTGTGTGTGCTTGTGCTTGTGTGTGTGTGTGTGTGTGTGTGTGTGTGTGTGTGTGTGTGTGTGTGTGTGTGTGTGTGTGTGTGTGTGTTGTTTTTATGTCATTCATTCATTCTCCTTGGGCTTAGTCCCTTATTCATCAAGGGTCGCCACAGCGGAATGAACCGCCAACTATTCCAACATATGTTTTACACAGCGGATGCCCTTCTAGCTGCAACCCAGCACTGGGAAACACCCATACACACTCATTCTCTCTCACACACACACTACGGCTAGTTTAGTTGATCAATTCCCCTATAGCGCATGTGTTTGGACTGTGGGGGAAACCGGAGCACCTGGAGGAAACCCACACCAACACAGGGAGAACATGCAAACTCCACACAGAAACACCAACTGACCCAGCCGATGCTCGAACCAGCGACCTGTGAGGCCACAGTGCTAACCATCTGTGCTACCCTTTTTATTATTATTATTATTATTATTAATACTAATGTAGTATTTAATTACATATATCATGTGATCACCAGACTTTAGATTGACAACATTTATGTGTGTGTGTGTATATGCTTATATGTATACACACACACAGATACACACACATGCATGTACACATTCACATGAACACATGTGCATGCACACACAAAAAGCACACACGCATGCATGTACACACTTACAGATAGACACACACACAAATACACACAAACATACACACATGCACACACACAGATACACACATGCACACACACACACACATATACGCACACACACACTAACACACATATATACATAAGCACACACAATGAAACATAAACACACACACAAACATGCACACACACACAGATACACCCAAGCACACACAGAGACTTACACACACACACACACAGAGAGAAAGACAAAAACACACATACACACACATATGCACGAATACACATACACTCACAAAGACACACATAAAGAGACACAAACATACACGCACACACAAACACGCGCACTCATACATGCACACAGAAAGAGACACAAACACAGACACACACACACACACTGGTGAGGTCAGAGACGGGTGAGATGATGTAACACTGCATAACTGTAACATCACAAACTGTTAGAGGAAGAAGTGAGCAGACAACACACACACACACACACACGCACACACACACACACACATTCTGTCATCATTTACTGCAAACCATCTGACGCAGAGGTTCTCTGAGTGATACAAGCAAAACTGTGTGTGTGCGTGTGTGCGTGTGTGTGCGTGTGTGTGTGTACATTTGTCTCTGCTGCTGCCCTGCTTCCGTTACACTGAAGGTAATATTGTGTATTATGAGCTTGTCATTGCTCCGCATCACACACACACACACACACGCACACACACACACACACACACACACACACACACACACACACACACACACCCTCATCTCTGATATTCCCTGATCATCATGAAGACTCATGAGCACAGCACATGGACACACTGACAGATCAATATTCAATCACACCGCTGCACACTTGTGTTCTAAACATGATCACTATTATAATCAATACCTCTTCCCTGATACAAGTGCACATTTAAAATGAACACAGACACACACAGGTGTCTCGATCACCAGCGGCCATGCAGATCACTGGAAAACATGCACCCGGACTACAAAACTGACACTGAAACGAACTACAAATCCCATCATGCACCTCACACACACACACCAGTTCCAGTTCTCTCCCTGATTGCACACACACACACACAGCTGGAAGCTCACCACTAGGACAATAAACAGAGCTCATTCACAAACACTTGCGGCGTCCCAAATGGTACACTACACACTATACACTTACACACTCAGCAGTGTAGTATATGTATGCAGTGTCGTCCCAAATGGATCATCAACGTTTGTTTTACTAAGCAGAAATTCAAACCGTTTCCCAAATCAGTGAAATAAATGACCAAACTACCAAATAATACCTGCCATGAGTATACCCGCGCTCACCATCGGGAGGCGCTATAATCACTCTCATAGGAGATTTCTGCTTTCATAATCCAAAATAAATACAGTTATCCAGCATGTGCGCCTGATAGCTCCGCCCCTTCGGCTATGTGAGCAAAGTAGCGGTGCGTTGAGTGTGTGACGTGTCCAACAATCCACGCTTCATTTAACCGGTTGAATGAGTGCATCATCCAGGTAAAGTGACCTTATTATCTTTAGTTTTCAGTGTGAACGCACTACTTACACGGTTTATACTACAAAATGGCGTACAATAGTGCGTGAGTATGCGATTTGGGACACACCTACTCTTTGCTGAGTCTTGTTCAGCTGTAACATCACAAAGCGTCATCCTCGTCTCGTCGTGCTGTGCCGTTTGCTCCTTGCCTTGCTTCTTGTTTATGCCGTTTGCCGCCTCTTCGCCTGTGACTGCTCTCTGGATTTCCCTCATGCTAATGTTTGCTCCTGTTTGACCACCGCCTGCCTGACTAAGCTTTCAATAAACTGCACGTGGATCCTCAACTCCAGCGTCCTACTGTTACAGACGGATTTACTGATGCTTCACTGCTGTACTTTTACTACATCTATTTTAGATGACTTTATTCCTGTCTAAATTAAATACATATTTCATCATAACATATTTCATCATAACATTTTATTCTTGGAAAATAGCATATTTGACTATATTCTGAATACATATTTTCCCCTAAAATGCATATTTGCATACTATAACTCTTTGAATTAATACTTTCCTCCTGAAAAAAGCTGCATATATTATTATAACTCTTTTTAAATCACTTTGATCTTGCCTGAATAAGCAGCATATTTCACTTATAGTTTAAATTAGTATTTTCCTCCCTGAATAATTTATGTATTTGTGTTATAACTATTTTACATCAATATTTTTCTTCCTGAAAAAATACAAATTCATAAATGATTACAGGCAGATTTGCGCATGCTGCATTGCCAACATGAATAACATTTATTCCTGGAAAAAATATATATATTTTACAATATTTTAAATCAATATTTATTATATATTCTCCCCTGAATAAAATATATATTTTACAATATTTTAAATCAATATTTATTATATATTCTCCCCTGAATATTAAATACATTTTACAATATTTTAAATCAATATTTATTATATATTCTCCCCTGAATAACATATATATTTTACAATATTTTAAATCAATATTTATTATATATTCTCCCCTGAATATTAAATAAATTTTACAATATTTTAAATCAATATTTATTATATTTTCTCCCCTGAATAACATATATATTTTTACTATAACTATATCAAATCGATATTTTACTGAAAAGGAAATGCAAATTTATAAACTAACACAGATGGATTTCTTCATACAGCACTGCTATATTTTTAATAGAACTATTTTTCTCCCTAAAAACAAATCTTATTTCTACTAGAAGTATTTTAAATTAATATTTTCGCCCCTTAACAAATGCATATCTGTTCACTATAGCTCTTGTCAATCAATATTTTCTCCCTGAATAAAATACATATTTATAAATTAATACAGACAGATGTATTCATGCTGCACTGCTAGATTTTTACTGTAAAAAACCCAGTATATTTTTACTTTATTTTAAATCCATATTTTCTTCCCTGGACATGTAGCATATTTTACTATAGCATAAATAAATAATTAATAATAAATAATACTTTTATTTTGATCAAACCTCTTTTTAAATAAACATTTTGCTCAGTAAAAGATACATTTTTTAATGAATACAGATGGTTTTCTTCATGCTGCATTGCTGTTTTTGTTACTATAACTATTTTAAATCAATATTGTTTCCCTAAAGAACAGCATATTTTTGCTATATGTTTTCACTCAATATTTTCCTCCCTGAAGATTAATATTAAATGAATAAATGATTATTTTCATCCCTTAACAAATAACATATTTTTCACTCAAACTCTTTTGAATCAATATTTTCTCCCTTGATTAAAATGCATCTTTTAATAAAACTATTTTAATTCATACTTTCCTCCTGAGTGGCGCAGTGGTTAGCACGATCGCCTCACAGCAAGAAGGTCACTGGTTCGAGCCTCGGCTGTGTCAGTTGGCGTTTCTGTGTGTGTTTGCATGTTCTCCCCGTGTTAGCGTGGGTTTCCTCCAGGTGCTCCGGTTTCCCCCACAGTCCAAACACATGTGCTATAGGGGAACTGATCAACTAAACTGTCCGTAGTGTGAATGAGTGTGTATGGGTGTTTCCCAGTGATGGGTTGCAGCTGGAAGGGCATCCGCTGTGTAAAACATATGCTGGATAAATTGGCGGTTCATTACACTGTGTTGACACCAGAATAATAAAGGGACTGAGCTGATATATAATGAATGATGAACTATTTTAAGTCTATATTTTACTCCCTGTAAAAAATAGCATATTAATAAATAGAGATGGATTTATTCATGCCGCACTGCTATATTTATAAAACAAATGTTTTAAATCAACATTTTCTTCCTTGACAAAATACCATATTATTAATCAAGCCTATTTTAAATAAATATTTTCTGCGTTTAGCATATTTTTTCACTATAACTACTGTATTTATTATTTTCCTCCTGAAGAAAACAGCATATTTTTATTATATTTTAAATCAATATTGTCTTCCCTGGACAAATAGCATATTTTAATACAGTATAAATATTCATTCATTTTATTTTCAGCTTAGTCCCTTTATGAATCCGGGGTCGCCACAGCGGAATGAACCGCCTATAGCAGGGGTCAGGAACCTTTTCACAGCAAAGAGCTGTTTCGAATTTTTTTGGCTAATGCATTTTTTTAAAGAGCCATCAGGGATATATATGAAGCGTCACATGTTGAGCAAGTCCATGTATTAATAAAGGACAACTTGTAGAATTTATTTCTTTTCACCACTCATGAACTTTGTTTATCAGAATCAGAATCAGAAAGAGCTTTATTGCCAGGTATGTTCACACATATGAGGAGTTTGTTTCGTTTCAGAGCTTCTACAGTGCAACAGGATTACAGAGACAGGACAAGAAAGAGATCATAAATATATTTAAAATAAATAAATAAATAAAATAAAATAAAATAAATAAATAAATAAAATAAATACAGAAGTAAGTAGTGAGTGCAAATATACAGATTGACAAGTGTATGTACGTGTTTATTACTATATACAGCGTTATATGTGCAGCTGTTATGGTGCAAGGTTACCATCGAAATATAAATGACATGGCCTTTATTGGCATCGCGATTCAAGTTGCATTGGTTAAAACGTCCTTTTATTCTTATTCATTTTGCTGTAGAAATATACAATAAAAGGTCATTTTAATTGTATTTTCAAAAGGAAACTGATTTTCAGTGACAGTATTCATTCAGAAGGGAGACAGCTGGAGAGCCACATATGTTTGGTCAAAGAGCCACATGTGGCTCCCGAGCCATGGGTTCCCTACCACTGACCTATAGTATAAATAATAATTAAAAAATTTATCAAAATTATTCTAAATCAATATTTTCCTCCCTGAAAAAAGACATAATAATAAATAAATAGAGATTGATTTATTCATTCTGCACTGCTGTATCTTTAATATTACTATTCTAAATCAACATTTTATTCCTGAAAATAGCATATTTTACTCTTTTATTTCATATTTTCCTCCCTCAGTAAAGTACATATTTTGCATACGGGATTATTTATGCTGCACTGCTATATTTCACTACAGCTATTTTAGATTATTGTTCTCTTCTGTAAATTAAATTCATATTTTATTTCTTATACTAATAACTATTTTAATTCAATATTTTACTCTATGAAAAGAAAATGCATCTATAAATAAATACAGCTGGATTTCTTCATGCCGCACTGCTATATTTTCAACAGATTTTCTTCATAGGGGCATCACGGTGGCACAGTGGGAAGCACGATTGCCTCACAGCAAGAAGGTCGCTGGTTCGAGCATCAGTGGGGTCAGTTGGTGTTTCTGTATGGAGTTTGTATGTTCTCACCGTGTTGGTGTGAGTTTTCTCCGGGTGCTCCGGTTTCCTCCACAGTCCAAACACATGTGCTATAGGGGAATTGATCAACTCAACTGGCCGTAGTGTATGAGTGTATGAGTGTAAATGGCTGTTTCCCAGTGTTGGGTTGCAGCTGGAAGGGCATCCACTGTTTAAAACATATGCTGGATAAGTTGGCGGTTCATTCCGCTGTGGCGACCCCTGATAAATAAGCTGAAGGAAGATGAATGAATGTGTCAGTAAGCGTGAGCAGTGTAATCTGCTGTACAGTAGCGCTACAGAGGCCAGAGCTGGGTTATTTTCTGCTTCTCTTTCATGCTCTGTGTGTGAAAAAGCTGCTGTGTCTAAAAAAATGAAAACACAAAGTCAAAATGCTGTCCTTGACAAACACTCCGTCCCCGAGGACACACAACACACACACACACACACACACACACACACTACAGTACAAGGATATAAACAACTGCAGCTGAACTCAGACACAACACATGCACACACTGACAGAGCGTACGCTGCTTTGAGATGCTTTTAACATTGGCTAAAAATGATGGAGTCACTTCAGTTAGCTTTAGTTACTGCAGTAATGAGGTACTGTTAACTAGTTATTAAAACTATTAAGTTTAAAAATGTGTTGAAAATTATTGCCTTTTACTGTGTGTGTGTACTTGTACATTTGTAGTATATACACTCACTGGCCACTTTATTAGGTACACTTTACTAGTACTAGGTTGGACCACTATTACCTTCAGAACTGCCTTCATCCTTCGTGTCGTAGATTCAACAAGCTACTGGAAATATTCCTTAGAGATTTTGCTCCATATTGACATGATAGCATCACACAGTTGCTGCAGATTTGTCGGCTGCACATCCATGATGCCAATCTCCCGTTCCACCACATCCCAAAGGTGCTCTACTGGATTGAGCTCTGGTGACTGTGGAGGCCATTTGAGTACAGTGAACTCATTTTCATGTTCAAGAAACCAGTCTGAGATGATTGGTGCTTTATGACATGGAGCGTTATCCTGCTGGAAGTAGCCATCAGAAGATGGAGACACTGTGCTCATAAAGGGATGGACATGGTCAGCAACAATACTCAGGTAGGCTGTGGTGTTGACACCATGCTCAATTGGTACTAATGGACCCAAAGTGTGCCAAGAGAATCTCCCCCACACCATTACACCACCAGCAGCCTGAACCGCTGATACAAGGCAGGATGATCCATGCTTTCATGTTGTTGAGGCCAAATTCTGAGCCGAGCATCTGAATGTGTCAGCAGAAATGGAGACTCATCAGACCAGGCAACGTTTCTCCAATCTTCTATTGTCCAGTTTTGGTGAGCCTGTGTGAATTGTAGCCTCAGTTTCCTGTTCTTAGCTGACAGAAGTGGGACCCGGTGTGGTCTTCTGCTGCTGTAGCCCATCCGCCTCAAGGTTGGACGTGTTGTGTGTTCAGAGATGCTCTTCTGCAGACCTCGGTTGTAACGAGTGCTTATTTGAGTTACTGTTGCCTTTCTATCAGCTGGAACCAGTCTGGCCATTCTCCTCTGACCTCTGGCATCAACAAGGCATTTGCGCCCACAGAACTGCCGCTCACTGGATATTTCCTCTTTGTCGGACCATTCTCTGTAAACCCTAGAGATGGTTGTGCGTGAAAATCCCAGTAGATCAGCAGTTTCTGAAATACTCAGAGCAGCCCGTCTGGCAGCAACAACCATGCCACGTTCAAAGTCCCTTAAATCCCCTTTCTTCCCCATTCTGATGCTCAGTTTGAACTGCAGCAGATCGTCTTGACCATGTCTACATGCCTAAATGCACTGAGCTGCTGCCATGTGATTGGCTGATTAGAAATTTGTGTTAATGAGCAGTTGGACAGGTGTACCTAATAAAGTGGTCGGTAAGTGTGTGTGTGTGTGTGTGTGTGTGTGTGTGTGTGTGTGTGTGTGTGTGTGTGTGTGTGTGTATTACTATGTAATACTATATATATATATATATATATTATATTATATTATGTAAGCAAAAATATGTACATTTTTACATTTTTATTTGTTATTAGTTCTATTAGTATGTTGCTAGGGTGTTATAAGGTGGTAAAAGCATATTGCTAAGCACTTGCTGGGGTTTTCCAAATAGTTGACAAAATAGTTGACATTAAGCAGTGTGTTAAAAGATGTTGACAGCAAATCAGTTTCTAGGGTGTTCTAAACAGTCATCAGTCTATAGTTGTACAGTTGCTAGGGTGTTATAAACAGTCAGTAATACTATGTTAAACGGTTGCTAGGGTGTGCTAAACAGTCAGTAACAATATGTTAAACAGTTGCTAGGGTGTGCTAAACAGTCAGTAATACTATGTTAAACGGTTGCTAGGGTGTGCTAAACAGTAATCCATTGTTGTGCAGTTGCTAAGGTGTTATAAACAGTCTTCGGTCCATTGTTGTGCAGTTGCTAGGGTGTTATAAACAGTCAGTAATACTATGTTAAACAGTTGCTAGGGTATGCTAAACAGTCAGTAATACTATGTTAAACGGTTGCTAGGGTGTGCTAAACTAGTAATCCATTGTTTTACAGTTGCTAGGGTGTTCAAACAGTCAGTAATACTATATTAAACAGTGTGCTAAACAGTAATCCATTGTTGTGCAGTTGCTAAGGTGTTATAAACAGTCTTCAGTCCATTGTTGTGCAGTTGCTAGGGTGTTATAAACAGTCAGTAATACTATGTTAAACAGTTGCTAGGGTGTGCTAAACAGTAATCCATTGTTGCGCAGTTGCTAGGGTGTTATAAACAGTCTTGTTGTGGAGTTGCTAGGGTGTTATAAACAGTCTTGTTGTGGAGTTGCTAGGGTGTTATAAACAGTCAGTAATACTATGTTAAACAGTTGCTAGGGTGTGCTAAACAGTAATCCATTGTTGTGCAGTTGCTAGGGTGTTATAAACAGTCTTGTTGTGCAGTTGCTAGGGTGTTCTAAACAGTTAGTAATACTATGTTTAACAGTTGCTAGGGTGTGCTAAACAGTAATCCATTGTTGTACAGTTGCTAGGGTGTTCTAAACAGTCTTCAGTCCATTGTTGTGCAGTTGCTAGGGTGTTCAAACAGTCAGTAATACTATGTTAAACAGTTGCTAGGGTGTGCTAAACAGTCTTGTTGTGGAGTTGCTAGGGTGTTCTAAACAGTCAGTAATCCATTGTTGTGCAGTTGCTAGGGTGCTCTAAACAGTCAGTAATACTATGGTAAACAGTTGCTAGGGTGTGCTAAACAGTTATCCATTGTTGTGCAGTTGCTAGGGTATTATAAACAGTCAGTAATACTATGTTAAACAGTTGCTAGGGTGTGCTAAACAGTCTTGTTGTGGAGTTGCTAGGGTGTTCTAAACAGTCAGTAATACTATGGTAAACAGTTGCTAGGGTGTGCTAAACAGTCAGTAATTCATTGTTGTGCAGTTGCTAGGGTGTTCTAAACAGTCTTCTTGTGGAGTTGCTAGGTTGTTCTAAACAGTCTTCAGTCCATTGTTGTGCAGTTGCTAGGGTGTTCTAAACAGTCAGTAATACTATGGTAAACAGTCGCTAGGGTGTGCTAAACAGTCAGTAATTCATTGTTGTGCAGTTGCTAGGGTGTTCTAAACAGTCTTCTTGTGGAGTTGCTAGGGTGTTCTAAACAGTCAGTAATACTATGGTAAACAGTGCTAGGGTGAGCTAAACAGTCAGTAATCCATTGTTGTGCAGTTGCTAGGGTGTTCTAAACAGTCAGTAATACTATGGTAAACAGTTGCTAGGGTGTTCTAAACAGTCTTGTTGTGGAGTTGTTAGGGTGTTCTAAACAGTCAGTAATCCATTGTTGTGCAGTTGCTAGGGTGTTCCAAACAGTCTTGTTGTGGAGTTGCTAGGGTGTTCTAAACAGTCTTGTGCAGTTGCTAGGGTGTTCTAAACAGTCTTGTTGTGCAGTTGCTATGGTGTTCTAAACAGTCAGTAATCCATTGTTGTGCAGTTCCTAGGGTGTTCCAAACAGTCTTGTTGTGCAGTTGCTAAGGTGTTCAAACAGTCAGTAAAACTATTTTAAACAGTTGCTGGGGTGTGCTAAACAGTAATCCATTGTTGTACAGTTGCTAGGGTATTATAAACAGTCAGTAATACTATGTTAAACAGTTGCTAGGGTGTGCTAAACTGTCTATTTGTGGAGTTGCTAGGGTGTTCTAAACAGTCAGTCATCCATTGTTGTGCAGTTGCTAGGGTGTTCTAAACAGTCAGTAATACTATGGTAAACAGTTGCTAGGGTGTGCTAAACAGTCAGTAATACTATGTTAAACAGTTGCTAGGGTGTTCTAAACAGTTAGTAATACTATGTTAAACAGTTGCTAGGGTGTTCTAAACAGTTAGTAGTCCATTGTTGTGCAGTTGCTAGGGTGTGATGTGCAGCTGTATGTGCAGTGTTTTTCTATTTCTGCAATAAAAAGTTTCCATCAGAGTTCTGTAGTAAACTGAAGATCAGCTCCACAGAAACAGCGAGCGACTCTGAATCACATGTGGAATTGTGAAGCACAAAGGCTCCAGTCGTGTTGTCTCCAGCAATATTTGTTTTCTTCAGAAACTGGGGGAGGAATTTTGACAGTATATGGAGAAACAAGTGTTCCCGCTGCTGTGAAGAGTACAGTACAGCGTTCAGAAGAGTGTGTGTGTGTGTGTGTGTGTGTGTGTTTGATCTATTAGAGGAAAGAGGGTTCAAGCAGAGTCACGAGTCGATAAGCAATGCATAAAAACAGCAGCAAAATGAGCAGAAGCGCTCCACTGCTGAATAATCACTCAGTGTTTCTGGCTTCACCAGATCTCCTGAACTGGAGCCGTTTCATAACAGCGTACAGCTGTAAGTGCCACTGCTGCTCACCAAACACAGGGAGAGCTTCATTATCTGGTTAAGAAATACAGGGGGTCATGAAGGAGACGCATACACAGAAAAACACACATGCATGCACACAATCGCACATGCACTCACACACACACACACACATACACGCACACATTCACAGACACACACACAAACACACACTCGAGCCAAAACACAGACATGTGCGCACATTTATTCGCAAGCATACACTTACAGTGCACGCACACTTGCACTGGCTAGCACACACACACACATGCTTGCGCACACACATTATCACACATAAAAACGCACTCGCAGTCACTCACACACACATGGGCATGCTTGTACACACACATACAGAAACATATAACCATACACACACACACATACACATATTTGCATGCATGTACAATTGCACTGGCTCACACACAGTTACACACACGTGCACAAATACACACACAAAAACACATACATGCACATGCACACACACACGCATACACACAAACACACACACTCGGAGTCGCTCACACACACATAGGCATGCACGTACACTTGCACTCGCTTGCACACACACATACAAAAAAACACACAAATACACATACAAACACACACGCACAGACACACACGCATACACACACAAACACACACACACACACACACACACACACACACACGCACACACACGCACACACACACACACACACACACACACACACACACACACACACACGCACACACACACACACACACTCGCACTTACTCACACACACATAGGCATGCATGTACACTTGCACAGGCACACACACACACACACACACACACACACACACACACATACACATACAAAAACACCCACACACACACTCATGCACTCATCCACACACACACACACACACACACACACACAGAGTCATGCACATATACACATGCAAACACGCACACACACATGCACAGACACAGACACATGAACACATTTGCACTCATTCACACACACATAGACATGCATGTACACTTGCACTGGCTCGCACACATACACACACGCACGCACACACACACACACACACACACACACACACACACAGCATTACTGCAGAAGTGACCCGTGAAGCTGCAGCCGGTAATGAGAGCGACTCTTCTATACGCATCATTTGATTTCATATTCTCTTTATGATGGGGTGTGTGTGTGTGTGTGTGTGTGTGTGTGTGTGTGTGTGCGTGTGTGTGTGTGTGTGTGTGTTTGTGTGTGTGTGTGTGTGTGTGTGTGTGTGTGTGTGTGTGTATGGTGTGTAGCTCATTAATGCAGAAGCTGAAGTTTAACATCAGGAGTTCAGGAGATTCCTTTCAAACACACACACACACACACACACACACACACACACACACACAGCACTACACTGTAATATATACATATAAATATACATATACTGCTGCTGAAAACATGCGGAAGCTGCTAATAAAACACACACACACACACAAATGTGTGCGCACAAACACACACATAAACATACACACACTATCCACAAAACACAGACACAAACACAAGCACTAATACAGATATGCACACACACAGACACACACACACACACACCCCTCTCATAAACACAAATTAATAACACACACGCTGACACACAATAACAAGCACACTACAAGTAGGCGTAGTCAACTGTCACCATTTTGTTCGCGTGTCGTCACACCGACCAGGGGACACCAAACAAGGGCAAAGGGGCGGAGCTACAAACGGCTGCTAGCATTTTGCTTAGACAGGCTTTTCATTGAGAGAAGCGCTTAAAGGGTCACGAAACACCAAAACACATGTTTTAAGATGTCGACAGTCATATATGTGTCCCACGCTGCTATAAACACTATTAGGACACATATATTCCACTACAAAGTGAAAATCGGTTGTTTTTGCGTTGTTTTGAGCGAATTCGTTCTTCCGGTTTGAAACGCATATTTGAAGCTGCGTCACGGCGATTAGATCCTTGCATGTATTCCAGCATGGAGAGTGGACGTCTGTATCTGCGAGTACATTGTGACATCTCTGAGTGTGCAGCATTCATTCAGGAGAAAGACTTGGTTCAAACCAATCAGCACGCTCTATTGTGAATGAGATGCAACTTCATTAATATGCATGATAGAGCTGCGAAGACTGTTTTAACCTGATACAGTGTTCAGAGAGACGCCATGTTGTGTTGCCAAAACAAGTGGAAGAACAAGAATTGCTTGGAGACATTGTTTTTTGGAGACACGGGTCGTCAGTGTTGTGTTTATAAATGTGCTGCAGTGAAGGTTTTGTTTCTATTTTCCCGCTATGAGAGCGCAGCTGGACTCACGTATAGATTACAGCACACGCCACAGAAATACATTAGTAAGGAACATTTTTTACACAAGAGCTTTTGCATCTGGAAATGGGGAAATCTGGATTATCCACTCGTCTCCTTTTAATAAAGACGCGGCTCCAGTTGGTGTTGAGTGTCCTGTCTCTAGAGGTTTGGTAAGTGTGTGATCAGTTATTATTTAGATGGCAAAGTTCATATCGTCAGCAGTACTCTTTCAGTGTTTAAAGATGGACCTTAGTCAAATGATTTATAAGTTACTAAAGTTTACAGTACGTTAATATCACTGCAATATTATGGGCTGAAAGATCCTCTGTAAATGCTGCTCTCTGAGTCTAAACATGTAAACACTGCAGTCAAACTATTACCGTCATGTAGGATTTACACCGCCAGATAGTCTATAGACACAACTTTCTGAGGCTACCTACCGAGTGCATCTAAGTTACAGAGAAATGCAGAGGGTTTTTCTTTTATTCGCCGTGCAGTATCCAACGCTCCATTACAACTACACTCTTCCAGCAGTTCCTCATATGCAATATCTGGTTTGTCATGTGGGGGGCATGCATGAAATGTTCCTGTATGAAAGTGCCAAACTGCAGTTAAAGTCCACAAATTAATGATTTGTCAAATAATTGGATTACTGATGTCCATGTAAACACAGTCACTGTCTTTCTCCCATGTGTCTGTGTTTGTTTTGCCTCTGTAAGAATCAGCATGTGCTCAAATGGAAACTCCAAAACATTTTTATGCAAAACCTTTCCTCTTTCCCTCCCCCAACACTCCCACCTAAACAGAGCTGGACACACCCACTTTCCTAACTGTTTCCAAACTAGAGGTGTGAAAACACCCAGCGGAGACAAGGGAGTTTCCTGGCCCTTTATTACCTGCAACTCGTTTGTGTTCTGACCACATGTGCTTGGCTGTACACTATATCAATAAAGTGTTTAGACTTTCAAAAACACTGTAGTAATACAGTGAGCCACTAAACATTGCTCTTATGATGTTTTTCTACAGGAGGAAAACGCGAATTACCTCCAAACACTTCAGATATAGTCTGTGTTAGTAAATGCAAGACTATTGATGAACTCCAGCATAACACTGTATGATAACGCTTCAGATGACTGTTCTAGAGCCTACAGCTAACCAATCTGTCACATTCTGGAGTGCTTTACAGCCCTAAAGAAAAATATTAATGATAAATGATCTAAAATAAAACAAATACATTTATAGAGATGGTGTATAAGTATATAATTTCACTCAGCTGGGAAATGGAGGCCACGTGGAGCACAATTGGAGCACAATTAAGTGCACACAGCATCCCATATCATCTGATAATTGTAAGAAATAAGTCCAAAAGGCAGCTGACTGTGTAAAGCCACATAAATCAACACAAAAATACGATGAATATGCCGAGATCAGTGGCTAATCTGCCGGATTCAGCTGAGGTGAAGTGACGGCGACCAGAGAGACCTAGCTGTCACTCAAGTGGCCACGCCCTTAATTATGCAAACTTAATATAAAGGAAACGGATGAGTTATAAAAATATTCACCCCCTCACAGTTGTCATGAAGGGTAATATTAGCTATATGAACCAAAATCAATCTTTGTACCAGGCTGTAAACAACTTTTTTCTGCTGTAAAGAAATCTGCTCTATTATGGAGCCAGGAATAGCGGAGTTTCCATGAATTGCACTTTCAGTTACTTCTGCATTCGCTTCACAAGGGAGAGCGGGAGGCTGCCGCTTGGTTTATCCTTTATCCACAACAGATCTGGTGAGCAAAATAGGTTAACGTTACTCTAATTGGGTTTATATTTGTCTGTGTTTATAAAAGCTGCATGTCAAAGCGGAGCTCATTCATATTCACGACTCGATCCATAAATGGTCAATCATGGACCTTCTGATTCTGAGGGTATTTAACAGAGTGATAAATGAGCTTATAAAATTTCAGGAGTGTTTTTAACTTACCGAAGCCAAAAACCTAGTAGATATCAGACAACAGTTTAACTTATTAACAGTGTTGGGGGTAATGCGTTAGTAACACACGTTATGTAATAAAAGGCATTACTTTTAAAAATAAGTTATATTATTTGAGTTACTTTAAAAAAAGTAATGCGAGTTACTTTTAACCTTGCTTAATTGGCTTTAAAAAAATATACAAAATAAAAATGAGCTTAGTCAGGTTGAATCCCACACAATGAGAGAGCGTGCTGCGAGGCACTCATCATCATCATCATCAGGTCTGTCTTTTCACAGCAGATGAGTCCGCGTACTGTTCTACTAACTGAATAACTCACGATATTTGTTGATTTCGAGTCACAGGGAGTATCTGGTATAGTACTCACTGAAGACGCAAACTGCTCAAGACAACTTCATTGAATTTAATGAACTGGTTCAACCGGTTCACTTAGAAGATCCCTCTGCCCTCACTGGCTGAAGTGCCCCTCTCCCTCTGTACTCTCACCCTCCCCCTCCAACGCATCCATGCCCCGCCCCTCCACAGATTCACGCTCACATCACGCTCTCCGCCCCCTTCTATTTCTTTACTCTGCAGGCCCCCCCCCCCACTTAGCGTGAATTCCGCAAACATCACCCCCCCAACTTACCTTGATCCAAGTGACCATCTCCCCCACCAAATAGTGTGATTCACGCGACCGTGAACCCCCCTCCCCCACTTAGCGTGATTTCCGCGATCGTCATCTATGTAAACCCATGAAAAAATATACAGCTGAACTCAGAATTATTAGCCACTCTTTGATTATTTTTCTTCGTTAAATATTTCCCAAATGATGTTTAACAGAGCAAGGAAATGTTCACAGTATGTCTGATAATATTTTTTCTTCTGAAGAAAGTCTTATTTGTTTTATTTGGGCTAGAATAAAAGCAGTTTTTAATTTTTTAAACACCATTTTAAGGTCAATATTATTAGTCCCTTTAAGCTAATTTTGTTTTCGATAGTGTACAGAACAAACCATCATTATACAATAACCTGCCTAATTACCCTAACCTGCCTAGTTACCCTAATTACCCTAGTGAAGCCTTTAAATGTCACTTTAAGCTGTATAGAAGTGTCTTGAAGAATATCTAGTCTAATATTATTTACTGTCATCATGACAAAGAGAAAATAAATCAGTTATTAGAGATGAGTTATTAACACTATTATGATTAGAAATGTGTTGAAGAAATCTGCTCTCTGTTACACAGAAATTGGTGGAAAAATAAACAGGTGGGCGAATAACTCAGGGGGGCTAATAATTCTGACTTCAACTGTAAATGATTTGATGTTAGCGCTCTAGGATTTATTACAATCTTTATCTCAATGGAAAGTGAATTTACTTCACTAATACCACAAAACATTCAACAGTAGTAAACACATGACTGTACATGCGGCCATTATTCTGCATATTCAGCATGTAGAGCTCTGGGCTCAGACAGTTCTCTAAATATAATCTTATCCTACATTATTTTAAAGGTAAATAAAGCTGTAGGTGATACAGGCGCCGTTAACTGCAGAGCTTCTCTATAAAACAGCTGAAAAAAGTTCTGAAAGAGATCAAACCTCAGCCAAGTAAGAAAAAGTGTGGCAAAAGTAACTCAGAAGTAATATATTGCATTACTGACCATAAAAAGTAGCTAAGTGTCGTAATTAGGTATTTTTTTGGGGGGGAGTAACTCAATATTGTAATGTACTACTTTCAGAAGTAACTCTCCCAAACACTGCTTATTAAACCAATGCAGTATTCGGCACCTTTAAAGACATTTGGACTAAAAGCAAGACAAAACTCTAAGTGAGAATCAGTTGTTCAGTATTTGGTTTGTGGAATAACGTCCTCTAGTCTAAAAGATCAGATCAAATCTTTGGCAGCGTCTCCGTGTGTGTCTTTCTCATGAAGTTGTAGAGAAAGTAGCCGAATGAGTTCTGAATCGCCCTCCTAATCCACATTTTTCTGCAGGATTTGAATATTTTACTGACTGATGAAATTTTAGCCTCCATGCAAATTGATTTGGTTTTCAAATTTCACCATGGGATCTTGTCTCTAAGCTTCTAACATGGCTGGCAGCCGCGAGGATTTCCGGCTTTAGCACAGCGTGTGTGTGTGTGTGTGTGTGTCATCTCTGCATATCATCCCTGCTGGCCAAAGAGCATCCATGCACGCTTTTACACACACACACCTGAATGCAGGAGGACTCATGTGAATGAGATACGCTCATGTTTACATCACTAACAATGGCTCATTTAGATCACTTAAAGGGACTGTCACCCAAAAATAAAAAATGCTGGCATGAGTTTCTTTTTCTTCACTTAAACACAGAAGAAGCATTAGGAATAGTTTCAAATGGCATTAAAATAGTTTCAAATGGCATTACAATTTGTTTCAGTTTAAAATGGTATTAAAAGTTTAAAAAGGCATTTAAACAGTTTAAAACAGCATTTGTTATAGTCTAAAACAACATTAAAAAAATGTTTTTAAACGTATTAAAAATTGTTTAATAAAAAATCAGTTTAAAAAGGCACAAAAAATAATTTAAAACAGCATTTACAACTGTTTAAAACAGCATTAAAATGGTTTAAAACGGCATTAAAAATAGTTTAAAAGCATCTGTGTGATTTTACACACACACACACACACACACACACACACGCGCACACACACACACACACACACACACACACACACACACACATACACACACACACACACACACACACACACACACACACACACACACACACACACACACACACACACACACACACACACACACACACACACCTGAATACAGGAGGACTCGTGTGAATGAGATACACTTATGTTTACATCACTGACAGTGGCTCATTTAGCTCAATTAAAGGGACAGTTCAAAATGGTCTCATCAGTTATTCACCCTTGACTTGCTTTAAACCTTTATTACTTCACGGCATTAAAATAGTTTAAAAAGGCATTCAAAATAGTTTAAAACGACATTAAAATACTCTAAAGCGGCATTAAAACAGTGTAAAATGGCTGTGTTTAAAATGGCATTAAAGTAGTTTAAAACGGCATTAAAATAGTCTAAAATGGTATTCAAATAGTTATAAATGGCATTAAAATTGTTTTAAAACAGCATTAAAATAGTCTAAAATGGTATTCAAACAACTTGAAAAGGCATAAAAATAGTTTTTTTGAACAGCATTAAAATAGTCTAAAATGGTATTCAAATAGTTTTAAATGGCATTAAAATAGTTTAAAACAGCAATACAAATAGTTTAGATTGACATTAAAATGCTCAAAAATGGCATTAAAATAGACTAAAAAGGCATTAAATGGCTGTTTAAAATGGCATTAAAATAGTCTAAAATGACATTCAAATAATTTGAAAAAGCATTAAAAATTGTTTAAAATACCAATAAAATGATTAAAATTGCATTAAAATAGTTTAAAACAGCACTCAAATGTATTTAAATGACATTAATAATTGGCACTAAAAACGGCACTAAAAGTAGATTAAAAAGAAATTTAAAAAGTGTAAAATGGCTTTGGTAAAAATGACATTAAAATGATTTAAAAGGCATTAAAATACTTTTAAAATTATTTAAAACAGCATAAAAATGTTTAAAACAGCATTAAAAATAGTTTATAGCAACATTAAAAATAGTCTAAAATGGTGTTAAAATAGTCTAAAATAGGCTTTGTTTAAAAGGTCTATAAAAACACTTAAAAACTGCATTTAAAATAAATTAAAACATTATAAAGTCTAATAACAGGACCCTTTTTATTAACATTAAGGCAGACTATACATGACTTCATACTATTGAATATGTAATTACATTAAAAACATTTTTCTTTTCAACATCAAAAGTTGTTAGAGGCAAGATCAACATCCCATAATGCAATTCAAAATCATGAAAACAAACAAACAAAAAAGGAAAATAGATTGTGATCTATAAGAAGGGCATTTTCAAATGTGTTATAGTCATTTTCACATATTTGTCTAATTTTGGACGATACAAAATAGCAAAACTGAACATTTAAAAAAACTACCAATGAAGATTCCTTCATTCATTCATTTACTTTTTGGCTTAGTTCTTTTATTAATCTGGGGTCGCCACAGCGGAATGAACCGCCAACCATTTCAGCATATGTTCTATGCAGCGTATGTCCTTCCAGCTGCAACTTATCACTAGAAAACACCCATACACTCTCATTCACACTCATACACTACGGACAATTTAGTTAATCAATTCCCCTATAGCACGTGTGTTTGGACTGTGGGGGAAACCGGAGCACCCAGAGGAAACCCACACCAACACAGGGAGAACATGCAAACTCCACACAGAAATGCCAACTGACCCAGCCGAAGCTCAAACCAGCGACCTTCTTGCTGTGAGGTGACAGTGCAACCAATTGAGCCACCGTGACGCCCCACCTATGAAGACAGTTTATATAAATTTAGTGTCTCAAGCAGAGACAGAGAAGCCAAAGATAAAGACGGCACATCACATATTGGCTGTATGGCTAAAAACAGTGACACTATCTGTCAATGAAAGCATGCTATTTTAAATGTGCTTTCCTTAATGAATCATACTGTCATTAGTTCATTAAGCCATGATCAGATGCACAGATTTCACCAGTTGACTATTTTCAGCTTTATAGCGAGTGATAACCATCACAGTCTTCCTGCCTTCAGCTCCTCTTCTGCATTATTTAAAGCACAGATTCATTTATCATGCTCATCTGGACCCTTTATAAGCACAAGAGCGTATCAAATCAAATAATCATCCTTGTAAATGCCCCCAAAACCTTTATTACCCACCCAACACACAACAGGTCCTTTTTTCCTAGACAGGTAAGAAATATAGTCTTGTTTTCAGAAATACTGAGTCACGCCCACAAATAAATAGGTTTGTCCTTAAAACAAGCTAAATAATCTGAGAATGAACTTGCTTGAGGTTTGAAATAAGATTATTTTGCTCACCCTATTGGCAGATTATTTAGCCTCCACACAACAATTTGACCCAAATGACAACAGTTTTACCCTAAATGTAAAATCACTACAACAGATCAATTACTATCTACAGTTGCTAAGGTAACAACAACTACATTAATTAATCTGTTGTGGTGATTCAACGGTTGCTATGGTAACAACAATTACAGCAATTAATCTGTTGTGGTGATTCTGCAGTTGCTATGGTAACACAACAACTATAGTAATTGATCTGTTGTTGTGATTCTACAGTTGCTATGGTAACACAACAGCTACAGTAATTGATCTGTTGTGGTGATTCTACAGTCGTTATGGTAACACAAGAACTACAGTAATTGATCAGTGGTGGTGATTCTACAGTCGCTATGGTAACAACAGCTACAGTAATTGATCTGTTGTGGTGATTCTACAGTCACTATGGTAACAGCAACTACAGTAATTGATCTGTTGTGGTGATTCTACAGTCGCTATGGTAACAGCAACTACAGTAATTGATCTGTTGTGGTGATTCTACAGTCGCTATGGTAACAACAATTACAGTAAATGTTCTGTTGTGGTGATTCTACAGTTGCTATGGTAACACAACAACTATAGTTATTGATCTGTTGTGATGATTCTACAGTCGCTATGGTAACAACAGCTACAGTAATTGATCTGTTGTGGTGATTCTACAGTCGCTATGGTAACAGCAACTACAGTAATTGATCTGTTGTGATAATTCTACAGTTGCTATGGTAACAACAACTACAGTAATGGATCTGTTGTTATGATTCTACAGTCGCTATGGTAACAACAGCTACAGTAATTGATCTGTTGTGGTGACTCTACAGTCGCTATGGAAACAGCAACTACAGTAAGGGATCTGTTGTGGTGATTCTACAGTCGCTATGGTAACAACAACTACAGTAATGGATCTGTTGTGGTGACTCTACAGTCGCTATGGAAACAGCAACTACAGTAATCGATCTGTTGTGGTGATTCTATAGTCGCTATGGTAACAACAACTACAGTAATGGATCTGTTGTGATGATTTTACAGTTGCTATGGTAACACAACAACTATAGTAATTGATCTGTTGTCAATACCAACTACATAATCACTTTGAATTTGAACTTTAATAGTTTTAACTTATAAAACTTGATCTGAGTTTTGGGATTTGATTGTTTACAGCTCTTTTTTCTTCTCCTTTTCTATACTTTAGCAATGCGTGTGTGTGTGTGTGTGAGTGTGTGTGTGTTTCTGCCAACAGATGGAGGCTGCAGTTGGTCTACATTAGCAGTCTAATCTACATACAGCGCTCACAGAAACAAAGCAATGCATAAGTTGTGTGCAAAAGCCTTCTCCGACGGGCACTAAAGTTCTGCAAACACACATAAGACCCCGTCTGCTTATTCCCCATCTGTTGTGCAGCAGAAAGGCTCTTTTATATGGAAAACAGGTCTTATATCAGCACCTGAGCGACAGATCGTGGACTGAAGGCAGCTCTCCGCAGATCCATTACAATGACTGATTCTGACATCTTATTAATAGAGAAGCTGTCGGAGAGCAGAGATGAGGCTTTACATTCAATAATACTGCATGGATATGATTATTACACGCTGGACAGAATGACACTATAATCTGCTGGAACGCAGACGACTGTAGAAATGAATATATGCACACAGAAATGAGACTTTTTGTCTTGTTTCTGCTCCATATATATGAAAACTCTAAAGTCAAGAAGCATGTCGTTGGGTCACACTTTATTTTATTGTACAATTCAGGCTATTCATAAACCAATAACTAAGAGTTTAAGCTCAATAAACTACTCATTTGCTGTTTATTAACAGGTATTAAGGTAGTTGTGTTTGGGTATCGGGGATGTAGAATAAGATCATTCTTTATAAGTGCTAATGAACATTTAAAGGGCTCCTCTTTATCTCCTTTATGTAAGATTGGTGTCTCCAGAATGTGTCTGTGAAGTTTCAGCACCAAATACACATCAGATTATGTATTAATCCATCCAGAATGAGCCTATTTTAGACTCAGATGACAGTGTAGAAATGAATATTTGCAAAAAAAAAATAGTTTTAGCTTAATACACTACTCCTCTGCTGTTTATTAACAGGTATTAAGGTAGTAGCTGTGTTTTGGTATTGGGATGTAGAATAAGATCATCCTTTTTAAGTGCTAATGAACAGTTAATATCTTATAAGGGAGTTAGAGTTAGGTAATAAGAGAATAGTAAATAGTGTGAATTGTGACTGAAACTAAAGTGTTACATAAATAAATAAGTAAATAAATAAATAAATAAGTAAATAAATAAATAAATAAGTAAATAAATAAATAAATAAATAAATAAATAATATTGAAATAAATTAAATATAATGAAAATAATAAATACAGTTGAAACCAGAAGTTGACATACACTCTTAAAAAAGGAACATAACCATTTTTTTAAATGTCTGATGGTAAATCATATTAAAGGTTTACTATTTTAGTATCATTTAGTAATCCAGAATAATGAGAGAATATTTTTTGAGAATTTTTTTATTAATTTCTAGACAGTCAAAAGTTTACACACATTTCCTGGCTGTTTTTTAGCTTTGCTTTTAAACTCTATAACTTTGGTCAAATGTTTTGGGTCTCCTTCCACAAGCTTCTCACAATAGTTTACAGGAATTTTGGCCCATTCCTCCTGGCAAAATTGGTGTAATGGAGTCAGATTTGTATGCTGTCTTGCTGTCTTGTTCTATGGGATTGAGGTCAGGGCTTTGTGATGGCCACTCCAAATCATTCACTCTGTTGTTCTTAAAGCACATTTGAACACATTTGGTAGTATGCTGAGGGTCATGGTCTGTTTGGAGACCCATTTGTGGCCAAGTTTTAATTTCCTGGCTGATGTCTTGAGATGTTGCCTCAGTATTTCTCCATAATGTTCTTTCTTCATGATGCCATCTATGCTGTGAAGTGGACCAGTCCCTCCTGCAGCAAAACATGATGCTGCCGCCCCCATACTTCACAGTTGGGATGGTGCTCCTAGACTTGTAAGCTTTCCCCTTTGTCCTCCAAATGTAACACTGGTCATCATGGCCAAACAGTTCAGTCTTATGTTCAATCTTATGACTCCA
>NC_079454.1:54789003-54844003 GCF_903798145.1 Danio aesculapii | reverse complement strand
AACTGTAGAATCACAACAACAGATCAATCCATATAGTTGGCATGTTACCATAGCAACAGTAGAATCACAACAACAGATCAATCACTATAGTTGTTGCGTTACCAGAGCAACTGTAGAATTACCACAACAGATCAATTACTGTGGTTGTTGCGTTACATTTACATTTACATTTAGTAATTTAGCATACACTTTTATCCAAAGCGACTTACAAATGAGGACAAGGAAGCGATTTACACAGCTATAAGAGCAGCAGTGAACAAGTGCTATAGACAAGTTTCAGGTGTTACCATAGCAACTGTAGAATTACCACAACAGATCAATCACTGCGGTTGTTGCGTTACCATAGCAACTGTAGAATCACCACAACAGATCAATTACTGTAGTGGTTGTGTTACCATAGCAACTGTAGAATCACCAAAATAGATTAATTACTGTAGTTGTTGTGTTACCATAGCAACTGTAGAATCACCACCACAGATCAATTACTGCTATTGTTGTGTTACCATAGCAACTGTAGAATCGCCACAACAGATCAATTACTATAGTTGTTGCGTTACCATAGCAACTGTAGAATCACCACAACAGATCAATTACTATAGTTGTTGCGTTACCATAGCAACTGTAGAATCACCACAAAAGATCAATTACTATAGTTGTTGCGTTACCATAGCAACTGTAGAATTACCACAACAGATCAATTACTATAGTTGTTGCGTTACCATAGCAATTGTGGAATCACCACAACAGATCAATTACTATAGTTGTTGCGTTACCATAGCAATTGTGGAATCACCACAACAGATCAATTACTATAGTTGTTGCGTTACCATAGCGACTGTAGAATCACCACAACAGATCAGTTACTATAGTTGTTGCGTTACCATAGCGACTGTAGAATCGCCACAACAGATAAATTACTATAGTTGTTGCGTTACCATAGCGACTGTAGAATCACCACAACAGATTAATAACAGTTAATTATTACGTGTGTTTGTATGTGAGAGAGAGAGAGACAGAAAGAGCGAGAGAGCATGTGTGTGGCTGACAGTGAGGCAGGTGTGTGTATCAGACTGTGTGTCAGTGTGACGCAGGTGCAGCGCCGCTCACTGCTGCTTCTCTCAGGACACACACACATTTCACACTCATACACACACGGCCACACACAAACACACACTCATGTCGGATTGATGTTTTATGAGGTCATGAAACACTCTACAGTCAAACGCACACACAAACACCACACACATTCCATACACAAACACACAAACTCACACACACACGCACACACGCACACACACACACACACACACACACACACACACACACACACACACACACGCACACACACGCACACACGCACACACACACGCACACACACACACACACACGGCCACTCACACATGTTGGATTTTCATGTTTTAATAGGCAATGAAACCCACCTGAAACAGAATTAAGCTTTCAGTGGAGCTGGGTAAATTGTATTGTGTGTGTGTGTGTGTGTGTGTGTGTGTGTGTGTGTGTCCATCATTCGTTGGATCAACAGGCTGCATTTATTCATGTATGGCGGTGCATCAGAACAAGGCCGCGGCAGCACATGGGGAGACCTTTAATCAGCCTGAGGTGAGCAGATGTGTGTGTGTGTGTTTGTCTGTGTATGTGTTTGTATTTGTCTGTGTATGTATGTGTGTGTGTTTCTGTGTATTGTGTGTGTAATGTGTGCACTTGTCTTGGTGTGTCTGTCTGTCTGTGAGTTATTGTGTGTATGCATGTGTATGTGTGTGTGTGTGTGTGTGTGTCTGATTGTCTGTGAGTTATTGTGTGTATGCATGTGTATGTGTGTGTATGTGTGTGTGTGTGTGTCTGATTGTCTGTGAGTTATTGCGTGTATGCATGTGTATATGTTTATGTGTCTGGCTGTTTGTGTTTTTGTATGTGTATGCACGTGTGTTTCTATGTGTGTATCTGTTTGTCTGTCTGTTCATCCAGCTGTGTGTGTGTGTGTGTCTGTCTGTCTGTCTATGTGTGTGTGTGTGTGAAATTTCTGTCTGTAAGTTATTGTGTGTGTGTGTGTGTGTGTGTGTGTGTGCACTTGTCTGTGTCTGTGTGTTATTGTGTGTGTATGCATGTGTGTGTGTGTGTGTGTGTGTGTGTGTGTGTGTGTGTGTGTGTGCGTGCGTGCGTCTATGTTTTTGTATGTGTGCAATAGCAGTGGCCACCCCCTGGTCACCCTATGTAAAGAATTGTAGCTCGCCCACTGCTTGTGTGGACGCTACTGCACTACTTCACTAATAAAAGAGCTTCGCTACTGAAAAGCTTTTTGATATATAAAGTAGTGATGCTAGCGCCACGCTACTGAGAAATGCAGTTAAGCTAGTAGCATCACTTCTTGTAGAATCAGAAAGAGCTTTATTGCCAGGTATGTTCACACATACGAGGAACTTGTTTTGGTGACAGAGCTTCTACAGTGCAACAGGATTACAGAGACAGGACAAAAAACAGAGAATAAATATATTTTAAATACAGAAGTAAGTAGTGAGTGCAAATATACAGATTGACAAGTGTATGTACATGTTTATTACTATATACAACGTTATATGTGCAGCTGTTATGTGCAAATTGGCATGTAAAGTGTGTTGTTAAATAAGTGTATATGTGTATAAAAGTGTACAGCAGTAGTGATGTTGGTTCCACAATTATTATCATCAAGTGTTCATGAGATGGATTGCCTGAGGGAAGAAACTGTTTCTGTGTCGGGCTGTTCTGGTGCGCAGTGCTCTGTAGCGTCGACCAGAAGGTAACAGTTCAAAGAGGCAGTGTGCTGGGTGTGAGGGGTCCAGAGTGATTTTGGCAGCCCTTCTGCTCGCTCTGGATAAGTACAGTTCTTGGGGAGTAGGAGGGTTGTACCAGTGATTCGCTCAGCAGTCCCAACTATTCGACGTAGTCTTTGGAGGTCGTATTTAGTAGCTGAGCTAAACCAGACAGTTATTGATGTGCAGATGACTGATTCAATGATGGAGGTGTAGAACTGTTTCAGCAGCTCCTTTGGGAGGTTAAACTTCCTCAGCTGACGAAGAAAGTACAGCCTCTGTTGAGCTTTTTTGACAATGAAGTCAATGTGAGTGTCCCCACTTCAGGTCCTGAGAGATGGTGGTGTCCAGGAACCTGAATGACTCCACTGCTGCCACAATGCTGTCCATGATGCTCAGTGGGGGGAGAGCAGGGGGGTTTCTCCTGAAGTCCACTATTTCTGTACACTCATGATCACGATGAAAACCATTTGCTTTTCTAAAATAAAGAAAGGCTAGGCTACATTCCTGTAGATGCTTCCTCAGGTTCCACATTGAAGCCTTTGGTGTTGAACATATTTTAATTGCTGCAAACAAACATTGCACTGAACTGTTATATGTGCGCTCTTCTCAGGTTTCAGGGTGAATTTTTTTTAAATTTCCAGCAATGAAATGCATTTTTATCACTCGCCCTGGTGGCAGCTCTCAGACTGATCTTAGTAGCCTAATGCTTTCAGCAGCAGAGAGGATTAACGTAACTGGTAGACCTGGAGCACCGCGATCAAACCGGAAAACCAATCAAAGCATCACACTGTAAACCCTAATGTACTTAATTAAGTAAAGTTGACTGAACATAACTTAAAATGTAGCATTTTGGTCCTATCTGTTAAAAATATGAGTTAATTTAACTTATGCACCATGAAAATGCATGAACTCAAGATTTCAAGTGTAGTGAGCTCAAAATCATAATGAATCCTTTGAAAATATCGGTCATTCTCACACATGTAGTCTTGACTGTAAAATTCTGATATGTGCAACCTTTTAAGCGCAAGGTGTTTTTAAATCAGAAAACAAATGGCTTCAGGCATAATTATTCAACATAACGTAAATAAATGGCTACTTATTTTTGTTCAGAATTTATTCATTTTTTTTCATGGTATATTATTACACACACATGCACACGTGATGCTTCGTAAACAAATTTCAGGAGGAGCACACGCAGATGTGTCAGCATTAAATACATCATTGACAATTACTCTATTATCCAATCAGTTTTTGACCAAACCCAATTATATACCAAAGCTGTCTTACCTGCAGCATCTCACGACTTCAGCATCCCTCCACCACCCCGTCACCTCACCTCTTAAGCATTACATTCCCGGGGGAAGCATTCTGGGGCCGGGCTAGATACTTCGCTCGAATCCCAACTCCTCTCTATTCCCTGATAAAGGGAATATGAGTTGGGGTGTCTTCCCTGAGCTCAGAGCCCTCTCCCCGGACAGCCCGCCAAATACGCCTGATTCTTAAACATCTGTAAGTGTAAACTTGCTCGCGTGTAACTACTGAAACTGTTCAGTTCACAGTTCAATTGATCAATTTAAGTATAGTCTACAAAGCCGGCAAGTAAATAATCTTAAATATGCAAGTTTTGGGAGACTCCATTACTCAATTAAATTAAGCAACCCAGGCTCATTCTGAAAACGTAGTCCCAAGGATGTTTCGGAGACCGCGAAATACGTCCCGGGAGGTCCGTATTTTTGCAGTTTTTGGTTTTCGCGAATCTGTGAGAGGGTGCTGTGTGCACCTTTTTGGCTTCTCGGACATCTCCCGCGAGTGCCGATCGCGCCCGTGCTGGTTCTCGCGTGAACCCACCAGAGGCCGCTGTCAAACGAACATCTGTCTGTCTGACTGGCTGAATGATTGACTGGGCGGCCAGGCAACCCACCCTCCTCCTTCCCCGAACCCAACCGATTTTACCGATCGACCCGCCCGCCCTAAACCCAATCAACGGTTTACAAAAGCCTTCTGGAAAAAGAAAAGCCCTCGTCCGATTTTTTTTTTACTACGTTTTCGGATTTTACCACACTCTCACCCTGTTATGAACCTCTTCGCTTTATTTCTTGGATTCTGTTTTAGTCTTACCTGATTTCTGGAACCGCTCTTCCCCAGACTCGAACCCACTCGTCGTGGTCGTGGTCAGCTCCTCTCTGCGTCTCGAGTCCGTTGACGTACAGGACGAGCTAACCGGACAAACTGGTTGCGGCGGGAAAGCCCTCCACACGAAGGTAAGCAATCAGCCGGCGAGCGCCAAAAGGAACGGCGTCATACCGCCCCGCAGCGTTCCCTTAAAAAATGAAATACAGCCATACGTACCTCTGGCTACATAATTCGCGGTCTCCAGAAACGTCCTCGGGACTACGTTTTCGGAATAAGCCTGGGTTGAAATTAAGGCAATGAGTTTACTTAATTAATTTAGTTCAGTCAACTCATTAGGGTTTTCAGTGCAGGATAGCAGCGCTTTAATAAATGGCCTTAGCAGAAGGTATCATGCATATCAAAAACAGGCAAAGCAACAGATTAATATTATTCAACATATGTAGATCTAACCCCACTTGTGATCTTTAACATGTTCATAAGTAACTGTAATTTAATTACACATTTTTTATCAGTAACTGTAACGAACTACTGTTACTTTTATTTTGTAATTAAGTTAACTAACACTGATACATGTAACTAGTTACTCCCCAACACTGACTATATGCGTATGTGTGTGTGTGTGTGTGTGCATGTGTGTGTGTGTGTGTGTGTGTGTGTGTGTGTGTGTGTGTGTGCGGTGTGTGTGCGTGTGTGTTTCCAGGCCACAGCTGACAACATGAGGGTCTCCAAGATCCCTGAACTGAAAGCAGGTCAGTGTGCACAGAAAAAAGAGGAGCGTCAATAATAAGAGCAGAAGTAAACGCTGGAACTCAACCACACTTCTGAGTCCTGCACTCTATATGACTGCGTCTTCATCCCTGTGCAGCAGCTCTGACACCATCTGTATCAGACAACACACTCTATAGAGAAACACAAGGTGATTTCCGCTCAACAAAACACATCATTCACTCAACCTTTCCCCATCATAATAGCCTTTGTCCGTGATAATATCCTTGTGCGAGTGGCTAAATGAGGAGCCCGACGCACATAATTATAGCATGGAAATGAAGCGCTGAAGTTACGTGCGCAGCTAGCATGCTAATTGCTCATCAGCCCCAAAAGTGCAGCGTGGGAACTCTTTGTAATGTATTAATGCGATCCATCTAATTTATGCAGAGCGCATTAATCTTTATTCGCTTCTGAGAGCGGCCGGCGACATCAGCCAGCAGGTAACAGCATAACGGACGTCTGAAAATACAATATGCTAATCCGTCTGATTTAGCATGTTCATCACGGTCAGTAGTTTGGCTCTTCTGGTGATTGGTGGATACTGTGTGCTAAAAAGTGCATTAAGTTTCCAAAGTGGGGGGGGCGTTTGGTGATTTATAAAAATAGAATTCATTTTATTACATGTATTACTGACTGTCACCCTCACTTTACTAACATAAAATGACTTTTGACGATTTGAATCAGTTTCTATAGTTGCTATGGTAACACAACAACAACTATAATATTTTGATGTGTTGTGGTGATTCTACAGTTGCTCTATGGTAACAACAACTATAGTAATTAAACTGCTGTGGAGATTCTACAGTTGCTATGGTAACACAACAACTACAGTAATTAATCTGTTTTGGTGATTCTACAGTTGCTATGGTAACGTAACAACTATAGTGACTGATCTGTTAAGGTGATTCTACAGTTGCTATGGTATTGTAACAACTATAGCGACTGATCTGTTGAGGTGATTCTACAGCTGCTATGGTAACTCAACAACTGTAGTAATCTGTTGTGGTGATTCTACAGTTGCTATGGTAACTCAACAACTGTAGTAATCTGTTGTGGTGATTCTACAGTTGCTATGGCAATGCAATAACTAATGTCATTGATCTGTTGTGATGATTCTACAGTTGCTATGGTAACAACAACTATAGTAATTTATTTGTTGTGGTGATTCTACAGTTGCTATGGTAACACAACTACTATTGATTTTGATCTGTGTTGGTGATTCTACAGTTGCTATGGTAACAACAACTATCAATATTGATCTGTGTTGGTGATTCTACAGTTGCCATGGTAACAACAACTATCGATATTGATCTGTTGTGGTGATTCTACAGTTGCTATGGTAACACAACTACTATCGATATTGATCGGTGTTGGTGATTCTACAGTTGCTATGGTCACACGACTACTATAGATATTGTTCTGTGTTGTTGATTCTACAGTTGCTATGGTAACAACAACTATCGATATTGATCTGTGTTGGTGATTCTACAGTTGCTATCTTTATTTACTTCAGAAAGCGGTCAACAAGATCAGCCAGCAGGTAATAGCATAACGAATGTGTCACAAAGACAATACAATATGCTAATCAGTCTGATTTAGCATGTTCATCACGGTGAGTGGTTTGGCTCTTCTGGGGGATTGGCGGATATTGTGCGTTAAAAAGCGCATAAAGTTTACAAAGTGTGGGGGGGGGGGGGGGGGGTTGTGTATGTTTGATGATTTATTAAAGTAGAATCAATAAAATGACATTTCCTAATTAAATGATTGACGATCTGGTGCATATATTTAAGCTTGGTGTCTTTTTAGAGAAGACACTTGTCAGATTGTAGCTCAAATGAAAAAATGTAAAAAATGTAAATAAACAAAAGTCATGTGCCCTTACATTTATGAAAATTATAAAACAATAAATGTTTATTTTATTGTATTAGATAAAATAGGTATTTTACAAAACCTGTTTTAGCCGAAAATTGGCCGAAAATCAAAGAAAGTAACTGAAAAAAATTATATTCCAAATTTAAAGTTAACCAACAATGAGCTTCTAGTAAATTTGGTTTGGATGCAGTACCAGATATGACCACCAGGTTCAGACGTTCAATTTACATTATGACCATATAAAGGCGCCCCCTATGTTTTAAGAAATATGAATCATATTTTTTTATAGCTTTGGCAATATTTCTAAGCAGACTTCAAATTTTAAAGTAGTATGGGTAATTGTTCCAAGTGCTTACTAGGCAGTTGCAAGGATTTTGCTAGGTGGCTGCAAGGGTGCTTTGAGTGGTTCCAAGGCAGTTGCTAAAGTGTTGCTAGGGTGATCTGAGATGTTGCTAAGTGGTTACTAATGCATTGGGAGTGGTTGCTAGGCAGTTGCTACGGTTTTGCAAGGCAGTTGCTAAAGCATTGCAAGTGGTTGATAAGACAGTTACTAGAGTTTTGCTAGGCAGTTGCTAGGGCTTTTGTGAGTGATTGCTAGGTGGTTGCTAAGGTGTTGCTAGGGTGCTCTGAGTTGTTGCTAAGCAGTTGTTAAGGTGTTACTAGGTGGTTGCTAAGGTGTTGCAAGTGGTTGCTAGGCAGTTGCTAGGGATTTGCTTGGCAGTTTCTAAGGTGTTGTAAGTGGTTGCTAAGGCATTGGGTGTTGTTGCTAGACGGTTGCTAAGTTGTTGCGAGTGGTTGCTAGGCAGTTTCTAGGGTTTTGCTAGGCAGTTTCTAGGGCAGGCATGGGCAAACTTGATCCTTGAGGGCCGGTGTCCCTGCTGAGTTTTGCTCCAACACTAATCAAACACACCTGAACACCCTAATTAGTGTCTTCAAGATCACTAGAAAGCTACAAGCAGGTGTGTTTGATTAGGGTTGGTGCAAAACTATGCAGGGACACCGGCCCTCCAGGATCGAGTTTGCCCATCCCTGTTCTAGGGTGATGCGAGTGGTTGCTAAGGCATTGGGATTGGTTGCTAGGCGGTTGCTAAGGTGTTGTGAGTGGTTTCTAGGCAGTTGCTAGGGTTTTGCTAGGCAGTTTCTAGGGTGTTGTGAGTGGTTGCTAAGCAGTTGTTAGGGTTTTGCTAAACAGTTGCTATGGTGCTCTGAGTGGTAAAGCTGGTATTACACTATGCCATGGCAAAGCTCTTCCAGCAATGCTGATGATACTGTATTTAAACGCTGTATTAGTCTTTATATATGACGGTAATGATGAAGCTATAAAGCGCAGTCTCCCAGTCGCCGCTGAGTTGGTTACATGTGTAATATAGTTATGTGAAGGTTACTGTGGTACTTATGCAGCTCTGCTTCACTGCTTTCACCACAGTAAAATGCCACATTACCATATTGATGAAGGGTGACGCTGTGGCCTGAAACTACACACATCATCTGTCCTGTACTCTAAAAATAACACTGCTCTTACCATATAGAGAGATCAACACACAACACTGGTCATAATGACTCTTTACTGATGCATAGACATGTAAATACACTTATACTGCAGGTCTGCTGAACGCTTGTTTCTGATTGGTTGATGGCCACTCTCAAGTGTTTGGTTATTGTCAGAAAAACGCACAGCTAAAGTAGTTCCGGTAGGTTTAGAGCGTGTTATAGCTCCATATCACTCCGCTGAATTAGTTACTTCACAGCTACAACAGTCAGCAATCACATCAGAACACAACAGGAGGAGGAGGAGGAGATGTGGAGAACACTAGTGCTGCACACAGGAGATGCTTGAGGAGGACACACACCTGACTAACTGTCAAATACAGTGGTAGATTTAGCTGCGAATCTAACAGTTTTTGAGACATTTGTGATTTCATTGAGCTCAGATTGTGCTGAAAGTCTCTCTCTCATGTGTGTGTGTGTGTGTGTGTGTGTGTGTGTGTGTGTGTTCACAGCCTGTTGATCTGCGTTTCAGAGCCGATGTTTCTGTGATTCTTCAGGAGCCGACGGCAAAAAATCCATCAGAGCGACGAGAGACTGAATGATTTCCAGCAGCAGGACACGGACGCCTTAATAATGGATCAAATTAACATCAAGCTGTGTGTGTGTGTGTGTGTGTGTGTGTGTGTGTTCAGTCTGTGCAAACACTGAAATCTGTCCAGTCTGTAAATGATCTTTCAGCTCAGGGTTCTCATCATGTTGGCATCTGAAAGCAGACTGAAAACTCAAAATCTAGTCAAGAGCTGATAGATTTGCTCTGGAGTTTTTATTATTATTATTAAAGCATTTACTCATGAAGGGCACATTAAAGTGACCAAAAATGGGGGAAATGTAAACGCAATTTATATTTGACCACAATAGTTCTGTAAAACAATAAAAAACAAATAAAATAAAATGTAATATAATATAGGGCGTCAAGGTGGCTCAGTGGTTAGCCCTGTGGCCTCACAGCAAAAAGGTGGCAGGTTCGAGTCTCGGCTGGGTTGGTGTTTCTGTGTGGAGTTTGCATGTTCTCCCTGTGTTGGTGTGGGTTTCCTCCGGGTGCACTGGTTTCCCCCACAGTCCAAACACATGCGCTGTAGGGGAATTGATCAACTAAATTGGCTGTAGTGTATGAGTGTGTGTGTGTGTGAATGAGAGTGTATGGGTGTTTCCCAGTACTGGGTTGCAGCTAGAAGGACATCCGCTGCATAAAACATATCCTGGAATAGTTGGCAGTAATATAATGTAATATGTATTTATTTAATTACAACAGGTTTACTTACTTTAAGTGAAGTGTCTATCTTCTTAAATCATTCATTTATTTCTACTTAGATGGTTATTTTTTTTGCAATTCTGCTGTTTCAGATGTAATATCAGCCCCAAATCCTACACTGGATATAACCCCTGAATAAGGGTCTTGATTTGGTTATCAGACCAGCGGTTCAATACACATGCCGTTTCCGTTGACCTTTAAATGACTGATGTATTGCTGAGCTTCACAGATGCTGCTTCTCTCTTTCTAGTTCAAAGCAAACTTATTCACGCTTTCAGACATCTGAGCTGAGTTTGCGGTCATCTTCTTTAAGCATTTCCCACATTAAAAAATACTGTAGTAACTTATTATAGTGTTTATAAAGCATACTGGGATGAATATGTTTCTACTGCTGCTATGGTAACAGCAACTATAGTAATTGATCTGTTGTGGTGATTCTACAGTTGTTATGGTAACCCAACAACTATAGTTATTGATCTGTTGTGGTGATTCTACAGTTGCTATGGTAACGCAACAACTATAGTAATTGATGTGTTGTGGTGATTCCACAGTTGCTATGGTAATACAAAAAGTAGTAATTGATCTGTTGTGGTGATACTACAGTTGCTATGGTAATACAAAAAGTAGTAATTGATCTGTTGTGGTGATTTTACAGTTGCTATGGTAACACAACAACTATAGCAATTGATCTGTTGTGGTGATTGGTCTGAAAAATAAATAAATGAATAAATAAATAACATTATGAATTATAACCCATAATCAAATAAAGGTCATATATATACAATTTACAATCCATTCATATAGAAAATAGCTACTTAATACCTACTTACTTTTTTATAAATAATAATATAACAAAAATATAATAAATAAATGATAATTATAATAAAAATGACAATAGAATAAAATAAAATAAAATCCCTGAAACCCACATACAACACAGTAGATCAAATAATACAGTGTGACCTTCAGAATCAACATGTTGTGATGGTGTGTATTTGGAGGTGTGTGTGTGTGTGTGTGTGTGTGTGTGTGTGTGTGTGTGTGTGTGTGTGTGTGTGTGTGTGTGTGTGTGTGTGAGAGGCTTTATGAATTACAGCACGGAACACACAGCATATGAATAGGCAATTAGCACACAAATCCACACCTTTAATTAGTTTGATCATGGATCAGAGAAGCAAACTGCAGGACTGGATCATAACACATGCAGCTCATTTATTCATCTCTGTATGCTAATCAGACGCCGTTTCACACACAATGAACAAGCAAGGGCACGTTTAACGTCACACACTAAAAACAGCTTCAGATTCGCAATGTAATTTTGGGCAGCAGGACATGAACTTTAAATATACATGGGCAAATGCTTGACATTTTATGAAGAGCTATTCAGTCTGTGCATTTACAGGATGATTCAGGCTTTCATTGTGAGGGAAAAACACACCCATACCCCGGTCATTAGGGCTCAGAATGAATTATAGGCAATAGTTATGTTATGATCATTACATGTTTGTATTGAGTCTTTAAGTGTTCTTGTTCAGGACCATTTCAATGTGCACAAAAAGTTATTCAAAATAATTAATGAATGAATTAATTATCATAATAGTAATTATTATTCCTTTATTATTTCCTAAAAATAAATTAATTGATATTTTTAATTAATTAGAAATTTTAAAAACAATAGCTTGATAAATTGTCCAATTGTCCAAAAAATTATAAAAAAATATATTTAATTAAATTATACTTTTACAAATATTTTGCTAATAATTACTAAAAATAATATTTATTGTTGTTGCTGTTATTATTATTTTTTTTTACAAAATTACTTTAATAATACTTTTTTAATTGAATGTTTTAATGACTTAAATAATTTGTCCAAGCCTTTAAATTAAACAAAATGTTCTTATAATAATAATAATAATTTAATTATGCTTTTAAAATATTATTATTGTTATTATTATTATCATCACATTATATAAACTAATTTGACTTTTTATGAATAATTTACTCATTTTAAGTGTCTTGCTGATTAGTCTGAGCCCTTTTCATTTATAACAAATTTATAAATTGTCCAAGCATTTAATAAACAAAATGATAATTATCTTTAATTAAGTAAATTATACTTTTTAAATATTTAGGTAATTATTACTAAAATTATATTTTAATTACTAAATTTATTACTAGTTACTAAATTACAGAAATTATTTATATTTTTATTAATTTTTAAAAATAATTTGCTTATATAACTGTCTTGAAATTATATTTATCGTTTCATTATTAATTATTATTATTGCTGCTATTGTTATTATTGTTATCAAAAAACATAAATTATTTATTTTTATTTATTAAAATTATAATTTACTTAAATTAACAGTCTTAAAATTATATTAATTGTTTTTATGACAATAATAATAGTAATAATTATTATTATATTGTTGTTGTTATTATCAAATTTCAGAGATTACTTATATATATATTTTATTAATATTTATAATATTTAATATTAAATAATTTACTTATATTAACTTCAAATTATATTTGTTTTCATTATTAATTATTATTGTCATTATTGTTATCAACGTTATTATTATTATCAAATTAGGCAAGGCAAGAATAGGCAACAAAAATTATTTAGTTATAATAACTGTCTTGAAAATATTTATTATTATTATTATTATTATTATTATTATTATTATTATTATTATTATTATTATCATCATCAAATTACATAAAAACTATTTACATATTTTTAAACAATATTTATTTGTTAACTTTCTTGACATTTTTATTGTATCATTATTATTATTATTATTTATAAATGACATAAATTATTATTTTTTCTTCACATTTTTATTTTAAGCCTCTTGCTGATTAGCCCGAGCCTCTAAACTCCAGCAGAAATCTCATCTTCATCATCTTCAAGTCCTTCATGTCACATTATTCTGCTTTAAATCCTCCATCAGTGTAAATCCCCAACATCTGAAGTCCAAATATGAAGAGACAAAGTCAGTGTGACTAATAATCATTCCAGCACTTTCCTCTCAGAAACCCAGTCTGAACCTCGCTCGTATTCACATATTTAAGACGCTCATGAATAAACATGAGCTGCGTTTAATTATTGCCCCAATTTGGGCATTTCTGCAGTGACAGGAAGTTAATCTTGCCGGGGAGAGGATTACCATACTACACCTGCGAGATGACATGAATCTGAATTATCCTCTGGAATAAATGATATACACTAAAGCGCTTTAATTGGAGACAGCGTGTTCAGTCCTGTCAAGAACGAAACTCACGACCGAACTACTGAAGTATGACGCAACCTTCGGGAAATAAAAGTTGCGTTATTGAAGTGTAGAGTTGAGTTTTCAACATCAAAAGTGGACAGAGCAATGTCCAAATCCAAATCCAAACTATAAATAAACTATAAACATACAGCTGAAGTCAGAGTTATTCAGCCTCCTGTCAACTTTTTCTTTTTTAAATACAAGCATAAATTAGCATGTTGTTAGCATGTTTGCAATATGAATTAGCATGTTGCTAGCATCTACAGTGTGGATTAACATGTTGTTATCATGTTCCTAGTATGAATTACCATGTTGCTAGCATGTTTCCAGTATGGATTAGCATGTTGTTAACATGTTTCTAGTATGAATTAACATGTTTTGCTAGCATTTTACTAGTATGGATTAGCAAATTGCTAGCATGTTTCCAGTATAGATTGCATTCTGGTAACATGTTTCCAGTATGAATTACCATGTTGCTAGCATGTTTCCAGTATGAATTAGCATGTTGTTAACATGTTTCTAGTATGAATTAACATGTTTTGCTAGCATTTTCCTAGTATGGATTAGCAAATTGCTAGCATGTTTCCAGTATGAATTACCATGTTGCTAGCATGTTTCTAGTATGGAATAGCATGCTGTTAACAAGTTTCTAGTATGAATTAAAATGTTTTGCTAGCATGTTCCTAGAATAAATTAACATGTTGCTAGCATGTTTCCAATATGGATTAGCATGTTGTTGTCATGTTCCTAGTATGAATTAACATGTTGCTAGCATGCTTCCAGTATGGATTAGCATGTTGTTAACATGTTTCTAGTATGAAATAACATGTTGCTAGCTTGTTTCCAGTATGGATTGACATGTTGTTAGCATGTTTTAAAATATTGTTATCCTTTTACCAGCATGTTGGCTAGCATGTTTCTAGTATGAATTTGTATGTTGGCTAATATGTTTCCAGTATAAATTAGCATGTTGTTGTGATGTTTCCACCATTAATTACCATGTTTTGCTAGCATGTTTCTAGCGTGGATTAACAATTTATTATTGTTTCTCTAGAATAAATTAACATGATGCTAACATGTTTCTAGTATGAATTAGCATGTTTTTGCTAGCATGTTCCTAGTATGGATATGCATGTTGTTAACATGTTTCTAGAATTAATTAGTAGTGTTAGTATGTTCCTAGTATAGATAAGCATGTTGTTAGCATGTTTCCAGTGTGGATTAACATGTTGTTAGCATGTTACTAGTATGAATTTGAATGTTTTACCAGCATGTTCTAAGTATGGATTAGCATGTTGGCTAGTTCCTAGTATGGATTAGCTTCCTACTGAAACTGAATATTGAGTAGGGGGCGGGGTTTTATTCTAGTATTATGAGGTATTTCCTACCGAAACTGAATATTGAGTAGGGGGCGGGGTTTTATTCTACTATGATGACACATTTCCAATTGAAACTGAATATTGATTAGGGGGTGGGGTTTATTTCAGTATGATGACGTATTTCCTACTGAAACTGAATATTGATTAGGGGGCGGGGCTTTATTTCAGCATGATGACATATTTCCATCTAAAATTGAATATTGATTAGGGGCAGGCTTTTGTTCTATTATGATGACACATTTCCAACTTAAACTGAATAGAGAATGGAGATTTATTTCAGTATGATATGGCATTCCTACTGAAACTAAATAATGAGTAGGGGGTGGGGTTTTATTCTTGTATGATGTATTTCCACCTGAAACTGAATATTGAGTAGGGGCGGAGTTTTATTTCAGCATGATGACGTATTTAAAACTGAAACTGAATATTGAGTAGGGGGCGGGGTTTTACTCCAGCACGATGACGTATTTCCAACTGAAACTAAATATTGAGTAGGGGCGGGGTTTTATTCCAGCATGATCATGTATTTCCAACTAAACCTGAATATTGAGTAGGGGGCAGGGTTTCACTCCAGCACGATGACGTATTTCCAACTGAAACTGAATATTGAGTAGGGGGCGGGGTTTCACTCCAGCACGATGACGTATTTCCAACTGAAACTGAATATTGAGTAGGGGGGCGGGGTTTTACTCCAGCACGATGATGTATTTCCAACTGAAACTGAATATTGAGTAGGGGGCGGGGTTTTACTCCAGCACGATGACGTATTTCCAACTGAAACTAAATATTGAGTAGGGGCGGGGTTTTACTCCAGCACGATGACGTATTTCCAACTGAAACTAAATATTGAGTAGGGGCGGGGTTTTACTCCAGCACGATGACGTATTTCCAACTGAAACTGAATATTGAGTAGGGGGCGGGGTTTTACTCCAGCACGATGACGTATTTCGAACTGCAACTGAATATTGAGTAGGGGGCGGGGTTTTACTTAAAGATTACCAGATCAAGAAGACTTACTTTCACAGATTAATTGTTCACCTTAAAGACAATATGCACAAGCTAAATAAACACCACATTCCCATTTCACACAGACTTTAAATGCACTTTCCTTTTCTATATGTATAATTATCAATTCTTTGTTTACTGCTCCTCCGTCTCGGCTCTTCATAACCGTAGCGTAGTTGTGTTTATTTATATCTGTACTTGATCACTTCGGGGCTGTTAATTAAATATGAGGGAATATTGAAATGGAATATGCAGCAGCACGTCATAAATCACAAAGCAATAAACTCTGGGCACGCAGCGATCTAATCAGAGAACAATGGAGAATGTTTTCATTAGTGTCAGTTTGAAGAGCCGTCAATTACAAAAACCTGCTGCTGTCAGAAGTCTTTCAGGAATGACACACACACACACACACACACACACACACACACACACACGCACACACACACACACACACACACACACACACACAACGTTTCTTATTTAGAGTTTTGTCTCGTTAGTCTAAATTAGGGCAGCACGATTAGTCGAAAAAAGATCACGATCTCGATTCGACCCTCACACGATCTTAATCCAGCATCTCCTGAGCTTGAAAATAGAATTGGCTGAATTGTAGAGAAGCATAAACAGAGTCGCACAAGTCTTCACACTGCTTTAAATACGCACCTCCAAATGGTGTTAAAAGAGTCGCATACTGTATTACTGTATACTGTAAAGAATAATCCACCCAAAAATGTACATTTCTGTCTTAATGTAATGATGTATTCACTGCTGCAAAACCACACGTGTGCTGACGCACTGTTTGTTTACTGCCAAGGATGTTGCGCGTACACACCAATGATGTTTACTTTAGTGAACAGAATCCGCAGAGGCAGGTATGACAGGTAATAAAGTTATAAATAACATTCTGATATGGAGAATGAAGTCTCATGCTTTGCTCAGGTGTGAGTTTCTCACAGATCTTAATGTTTCTGTGGGTCTCGTCTATCAAATCTGAGCTTTATTCTGTATTCTCTAATGGATTCGGTTCAGGTGATTGGTTGGGCCATTCTACAGCTTGATTTTCTTTCTTTAAAAGCATCTGAGAGTCTCCTCGGCTGTGTTTTGGATTATTGTCTTGCTGAAATGTCCACCCTGGTTTCATCTTCATCCTTCTTCTAATGTAGATGTTGGACTGAAGCAGCTGATATTCATTTACACTGAGGAAGGGCAGAGGATTGCTGAAGAACTACTGAGAGATTTCGGCTGCAGTCCCGGCTTTCACTGCTCAAATACACCTCCCTTTCTTCATGAGTTCAATACTGTTTCCCTGTGTTGTTTCATTTTATTACACAGAACTTCATATGTAACCTAATTAGATTTGTACTCTTTCACATATGGATTTATTCAGTTGTTTCAAGTCAACGGCACCTTGTGTCATTAAAATAGTAATCTTGCTCATTCTTGCACTGAAAAAAATGCTTTTTTTGCTTGAATTTGTTGTCTTGTTTCTCATCCAAATATCTAAAAATTCTGAAATCAAGAAGCGTTTTTAGACAAGAATGAACTTCTGTCTTGTTTTCAGAAATAATGACTTAAAATTAAGTGAGTTTTTCCTAAAAACAAGCAAAATAATCTTGCCAAAAGGAAAAACAAGAGTATTTAGCTTACTCCATTGTCAGATTACTTGGCTTGTTTTAAGCAAAAACTCATTTAATTTGGACTCATTTCTGAAAACAAGACAATATCTTTGCTTGTCTAAAAATGCTTTTAAGAATCTTTAGATATTTGTACTAGAAACAAGCTAACAAATCCAAATAAGATAAGCACTTTGTTTTGTTGCAGAAATAAGAAATGTGTGAATATTTACAGAGTGATGCAGTTTTTGAAAGTGGTCAAAATGTTTGTTTTCCCGTGTGATTTACTGCCAAACTGCAGGAGGAGGAAATGGCTTCAGAAAGACGACAGCGCCATGTTATGTTTACTCAAAGACTGTGTTTAAAAAAGTTAAATATGTCGACTTCAGTAATCATACACTATCATAGAGCTATCATACACATAGCACAACGCAGAACCAGCTGTTTTTGTTGTTCTCAGCCTTTTACAGGTGCCATTTTTATGTTCTGTGCCACGTTGTTTAAATAGAAAATGCATTTGTTTTCATTTGTGCGCTCATGAGATCCCTCATATGCTATATATTTGCCTGGTGTAACAAAGTTTTGTGTGTGTTTGCAACAAAGATAAAGAAAAACAATAGAAAAAGTAAGATAAGCGCAATTAGGTTCAACATGGGCTCATTCTAAAAATGTAGCCCTATATCCATTTCTGGAGATCATGAATTATGTAGCCAGGGGTGCGTATGGCTGCATTTCGTCTTTAAAATTAACGTTGCAGGGCGGTATGACGCCGTTCATGTTCAAGCTAGCAGCTGAGCGCTTACCTCTGTGTGGACGGTTTTTCTGCTGTTACCAGTTTGTCCGGTAGCTCGACACGTACGTTGGCGGACTTGAGGCGCAGAGAGGAGTTGATCATGACGACGGGGTTGGAGTCTGGAGAAGAATGATTCCAGAAAGCAGGTAAGACGAAAACAGATGCCAAAAAATTAAATAAACAAGTTAATAACAGGATGAGAATGTGGTAAAATCTTAAAACGTGGTAAAATCTTTTTCTGAATTGGTTGGGTTTAGGGAAGTGTCTGGGTGGGTCAACTGGTGCTTTTGAAAACACTGTAGGTTGGGTTTCAGAAAGGGGGAGTGTGGGGGTTGGGTCCGTCAGTTGGTCGGTCAGTCAGTCGACAGCGGCCTCTGGTGGATTTACGTGAGAACAGCAGACGCGAATGGCACTCGCGAGAGAAATTTGAGATCTGAAAAAGTGCAGAGAGTGGCCTCCTGCGGATTCAAGAACACAAAAACTAAAAAAAAAAATAAAAAAATGTAGCTCCTGGGACGTATTTTGCGCTCTCCACAAATGTATATTGGGGTACATATTTGGAATGAGCCTGGGTTGATTAGATTTATTGCCAAAAAATCCCAAAAGGAATGAGTCTTTACAATGTACAAATGATGAACCTAAAGGAGAGGATGCATATGGAAGGATATCCCGAACAATTTTAAAACGCAATTGCAATAGGATTATAATATGTGGACGCACACATCGTGACATAATCCTGCGTTACCGTTAGCATTTCCGCTTTCAATAATGCGCAGTTACTGTCTCATTTCAAATGGAAAAGCAAAGTCTATTTGTAAATACATTGGCAATGGCAGCACATAATATTAGACTAGATATTCTTCAAGACACTAGTATTCAGCTTAAAGTGACATTTAAAGGCTTCACTAGGGTAATTAGGGTAAAGTTAGGGTAATTAGGCAAGTCATTGTATAACAGTGGTTTATTCTGGAGACAATCCAAAACTAATATTGCTGAAGGGGGCTAATAATATTGACCTTAAAATGGCTTTAAAACTATTAAAAACGGCTTTTGTTCTAGCTGAAATAAAACAAATAAGACTTTCTCCAGAAGAAAAAATATTAGAGGAAATACTGTGAACATTTCCTGAATCATTTGGGAAATATTTGAAGAAGAAACAATAAAATCACAGGAGGGTGAATAATTCTGACTTCAACTGTACATATATTAATCATTTAATAATCAGAAAGCAGAGAGCGTGCACACACACACACACACACACACACACACTCATCTTCTCGTCTTTCACGCATGGTAAATAGTGTTTGGAGAGAAGCGTCTGCAGGCGTCTGAAGCCCACGATCCGCTCGCAGCGATTCTCTACGATGCCTTTGAAATACTGACGTGAAAAAGCCTGAGAAAGACGTGTGTGAAATCAGCACTAGTGTGTGTGATGGAGATGCAGGACACACAGCAGCAGAAGCTCATGTGTGTGTGTGTCCCTTTTTTACTGTTTCTGATGCTCCGTTCACTTACACGGCCTCCAAAGATATCATATGTGCTGCTGTTACTGAGTGTGTGTGTGTGTGTGTGTGTGTTTGCTTTGATGAGCACAAGGGTTGAATAATTGAAGGAGGATCCTTTTAACTCCACATCATTAGACTGGATGTTTTGTTCTTTCTGTGCTCTGCTTTTTCAATGCATTTTGAAGTGGCTTTGTGTGTGTGTGTGTGTGTGTGTGTGTGTGTGTGTGTGTGTGTGTGTGTGTGTGTGTGTGTGTGTGTGTGTGTGTGTTGTTGAGTTTATCACACCTTGCTTGATTCACAGTTGTGCTCTGGATCAATTTTGTCACTGATAACAGTTTTTTTCTTAATTTTTCATTGTTTTTAAGTTGACAAAACCTTCCTACAACTACTTTAGCAAATATATATATATATTTTAATAAATTAATAATACTAATAGTCATCATGTAATATAAATGAAAATAAAAGTTATATTAATATAATTAGCATTATTACGTAACTACATTGTATATTATATCATGTGTGTAAATATTAAAGGTGCAGCAGGTGATCTGCCTAAATGCTAACCGGTTAGCACAACAGTCCCTCCCCTGCTGTCAAAAGCCACGCCTCCTGAAATCACGAACTCACACCTCAAAGATGACAGAGACCCACTAGATCATGTCATTGACCAGATAGAAAGCTTTACAGTACTTTATAATACTACACTTCCCAATGAGAATCTGTATTATATCTAGCAGGTTTCAGTTGTATAGCAGCAGAACTCATCATAATGTGCAGTATTTCATGGATGCAAGGATCGCCGGTCTCACTCTCTCACGCGCTGTCCTAAAGCCACTACTGTATGCTTAGTGTTTGGCCAGCGGAGTGCAGGAATTACACTTATTACCAAGTCATACTTACATGCTATTTCAGAGCGAATATTCAGAGTATAGTGAACAATATAGGGAGCGTGTCATTGTTCAGAAATGACCCAATGTCAATATAAAACCACCTTCAGCTCAAAGAGCATAGAATCACCAGGAGGCGACACTCTGTTGCTATTTGGGAAACAGCCACTAGATGCCGCTAGTGTCAGACAATGGCCACGCCCCACTACCCAAAAACACATATTTTAATTATTTAGTATAAATAAATATAAATCTGATTATTATTATTATTATTATTATTATTATTATTATTATTATTAATATTATTATTATTATTATTATTATTACTTTATTATATTATTATTATTACTACTATTATATTATTATTATTATTATTACTATTATTATATTATTATTATTATTATGACTATTATATTATTATTATTATTATTATTATTACTATATTATTATTATTATTATTATTATTATTATTATTATTATATTATTACTTTTATATTATTATTATTAGAATTATTATTATTATTATTATTACTATTATTACTATTATTACTATTATTATTATTATTACTATTATTATATTATTATTATTATTATTATTATTATTACTTTTATTATATTATTATTATTATTATTACTATTATTATATTATTATTATTATTACTATTATTATATTATTATTATTATTATTACTATTATATTATTATTATATTATTATTACTATTATTATATTATTATTATTATTACTATATTATTATTATTATTATTATTATTATATTATTATTATTATTATTAATAATAATATTATTATTATATTATTATTATTATTATTATTATATTATTATTATTATTAATATTATATTATTATTATCATTGTTATATTATTTTATTATTATTTTATTATTATTATTATTATTATTACTATTATTATATTATTATTATTATTATTATATTATTACAATATTATTATTATTATTATTACTTTTATTATATTATTATTATTATTATTACTTTTATTATATTATTATTATTATTATTATTATTATTATTATTATTACTATTATATTATTATTATTATTATTATATTATTATTACTATTATTATATTATTATTATTATTACTATTATAATATTATTATTATTATATTATTATTATTATTATATTATTATTATTATTATTATTATTATATTATTATTATTATTATTATTATTATTATTATTATTATTATTCAAAATATTATTGTTATTATATTATTATTACTATTATTACCATTATTATTATATTATTATTATTATTGTTGTTATTATTATATTATTATAAATAAATAAATAAATAAATAAATAAATAAATAAATAAATAAATAAATAAATAAATAACAGAAATCAATCGTAAAGGTAACTGGAAAATAATGTAAAGACAAAACTGGAGTGAAGGCTAAGATCTTTAAAGAAATCTTTGGCATGAATATTAAAGACAATTCTATAGAATAGGCTACAAAAAATATGTTTTATGTAATTATCTGTTGTTTTAGACCTGATACATGGCCAAGAATTTATGTAATTAAGTCTTACATGTGTGGGTTTTTTCCTCACAGTGACGGCAGCCATGAGCCGCACTCGGCAGTGAAAGTGAAACCAGTGCGCACATCAATAAATGACCATATCGCACTTTAGAGTTATGATTACAACAAGCATTTAATATGTTTTTTTTCTGTCATAGTGAACACAGAGAGTTGTGCATGAGAATAAACGTTTAACAGTGTCAGTATAACTACTCTAGCCTTTATAATGTTGAATATAATGCAGGAGGGAATCTGATAATGACAGATCATCTGGTCTAATAATGTTGTCAATGACAGATTGCGAGCATGTGTCTCAAACCTAATAATTCAACTTCAGAATAATATATTAAATTTTAAATATTCAATATATTATTCTGAAGTTGAATTATTCTGAAAATTTTAAATTTTAAATGTTAAATAGTTATATACTGATGTCGTCACTTTACTGTGCATTAATGACCAGGACACATTTAAAGACTGTTCAAGTCCACCATTTAAAGTTAATACGAAATGTAGCATTTTACCCAACAGTAGAGCTACACATAGGCCTAATATTATTAGTGTTGTGTGTTGTTTTACCATAAGTTTGAGAATGAACAATAATAATAGTCTACTCATATTAACCTTTATTTCACATCTACAGAATCATGAGAAAATCCTGATCTTGATTTCAAGCAAAAAAATCGTGATTCTCATTTTAGCCAGAATCGTGCAGCTCTAGTGCAAAGACATTTGAGACATATTTAAAGAAGAAAGAAAACATATCAAAGGGGGGCTAATAATTCTGACTTCAACTGTAGATAAGCACACACACACACACACACACACACACCCATGCCTCTGCAGTGTGCTAAACTCAGTTGTCCTGCAGTGAGAACACACTCCCTCGAGCAGGCGCTGGAGTTACGCAGAGACGGAAATACACCTGCATCAGTGTCTGTAGAGGCAAAACTGGAATAAACCTGTGTGCGTGTGTGCGTGTGTGTGTGTGCGTGTGTACATTCGGGACAGTTTAATCAGAGTTCAGTGGAGTCTGAACGATAACATGAGCATGTGTGTGTGTGTGTGTGTGTGTGTGTGTGGACATCACAGAGCATCAGCTGTGAAACTGAGGACACACACGAGACGTTGAGAATCAGTGATCACTGATGAATTTGGCAATTAAAAAGTTTAAACCCTGTCATTTTTAAAGCACCCCCCCCCCCCAGTTTGGAAAAAGTCAGGACAGTTGGTGAGTCCCGCTCTGTTTAGGTGGGAGTGGCGAAAGAGGGAGGGATTTGCATAAAAATGGGAGTTTCCGTTTGAGAGATCACTACATATATGTTAGCATGTGTCTAATATAGATCGGCATGTTTCTTGCTAGGCGGTTGCTAGGGTGTTCTGAGTGCTTGATAAGGTGTTGCTAGGTGGTTGCTATGTTGTGCTGGGTGGTTGCTAGGCGGTTTCTAGGGTTTTCTGACTGACTGTTAAGGTATAGCTAAACGGTTGCTAAGGTGTTCTGAGTGGTTGCTAGGTGGTTGCCAAGGCATTGCTAGGTGGTTGTTAGGGTGTTCAAGGTAGTTGTTAAGGTGTTGCTAGGTGGTTGCTAGGGTGTTGTAAGTGGTTGCTTAGGCAGTGCTAGGCAGTTGCTAAGGTGTTATAGGTGGTTGCAAGGCAGTTGCTAAGGGCGTTGCTAGGCGGTTGTTAGGGTGTTCCATGTAGTTGTTAAGGTGTTGCTGAGTGGTTGCTAGGTTGTTCTGAGTGGTTGCTAGGCGTTTGCTAAAGCGTTGCTAGGTGGTTGTCAGGGTGTTCCAGGTAGTTGTTAAGGTGTTGCTTGGTGGTTGCTAGGGTATTGTGAGTGGTTGCTATGGCATTGCTATGTGGTTGCTAGGGTGTTCTAAGTAGTTGCTAAAACATTGCTAGTGTGTTTTATGTGGTTGCTAAGGCGTTGCAAGGTGGTTACAAGGGTGTTCTAGGTGGTTACTAAGGTGTTTCTAGGTGGTTGCTAAGGTTTTCTGAGTGTTTGCTAAGATGTTGCTAGGCGGTTGCTAAGGTGTTCTATGTGGTTGTTAAGGTGTTGCTAGGCAGTTGTTAGGGTGTTCTGAGCTGTTGCTAAGGCGTTGCTCGATGGTTGCTAAGGCATTGCTAGGCAGTTGCTAAGGTGTTCTGAGTGGTTGCTAGGGGGTTGCTAAGGTGTTGTTAGACGGTTGCTAAGGTGTTCTGAGTGGTTGCTAGGCAGTTGCTAACATAAATTAGCATAGTTGTATGAATTAACATGTTGCTAGCATGTTTCTAGTATAAACTAGCATCCTGTTAGCGTGAATTGAGTATGAATTAGCATGTTACAAGTATGATTAGCATGTTAATATGTTTCTAGCATGGACTGGTATGTTTTAGTATGTCCAATGTAAAGTCAGTGGCATTTTTTTACAATGTAAGTCTATGGGACAGTTGTTACGATGGCGTAAGTGGTTGCTAGGGTGTGTCTAGTAAGATGAAAGGTCATCAGTTATTGGCAGACTGGTAGTCTGAGCTAAATGACCAACCTTAAGTCTGTATTACAGTCTGCCGCAAAGTTATGAGGTCACAAAGTTTGGTCCAATGTTAAGTCACTGGGTCTTTTCCGAATTTTCCGGGTCAGTTTTGGGAAAACCGTTGGGAAACCGTTGGGAAAAGATAGAGCAACTTAATTCAGTACAGTTTGGAGGTTTTTGAGTTAGTTTGGTGATTGTAGTATGAACAGTCTAGGAAGAGATGTGTCCTTAAAATAGTCTATGAAGAAGACGAAACTAAGTTTAAGTAGTATAACAGTGTGTTGGCTTTCTCAAGCCACCATAAATATTTCTGTTTAAAAAAACACATGGATGAGCTTCATAAGAAATGTGCATGGGTCAGTCTGACGACTGATTTATGTGCTTTTGGAAACTTCAAAATAAAAGTCCCTCTCCAGCATCATTATACAGCATGAAGAGCCAGTCCAGGATAAAATGTAAAACTACTCCGACTGAGTTCGACTGACAGAAAGAAAGTCATATACACAGAGGATGGCTTGAGGGCGAGTAAACCATGAGGTAATTTATTTTTTGCGTGAACTATTCCCTAAATATTCAACACCCAGCTGACATTCCACTCGGCTTTATTAAGGATCTGCTTATGCTGATTATGACGGAGCAACAGCTGCTTTCAATCAAACACAATTATATTTGCTGTCAGTCATTCACAGCAAAACAAAAGCCCCTGTTTGTCATACTGTCATCCAGATCTCCTCATTAACAAGCAGAGGCTCTGAATCCACATTACGGCCGTAGTTTCCCATCACTAACATGTCGACTGCGTGGAAAAACACAACATTTCATGTGAATCTTTTCGTTTTGCTCTATGAAGGCTTTTCACAAGAACACTCATCTTTCAAGTATTTATGTCTGTATTATATCATCTTTGCACCAAATTTAAAAAGTGAATGACCACTTACGCAAGGTGTGTGTAATGCAGTGTGTAAGACAGCAGGATAGTAAATCTGACATGATTCTCTCCTCAGGCTCACACTGTTGTTTTCCTCTTTCTGAAAGTCTTGATAACACCATCCTGGAGTTTTTCTGTCATTATTGCAGCAAATAGGATTGTAGAATAATGATGTGTTGTGCTCTTCCATCAACGGTGGAAAGAGTACTGAATAATCATACTCAAGTAAAAGTACCATTACTTGCCTAAAAATGTAATGCAAGTACAGTAAAAGCAATATTACTCAAAGTACGGGCAAAGAGTAGCTCAAAAAGTACCCAAGAGTAGTGAGTATTATGCTGTATAAAGCTGATGAATGTGATTTGATGATATGTAATTTGTGGATGTGTGTAAACGTAACATTCTGTAGTGCATTTAGTTATTGCCCAGCAGGCACACAACATCATAAGACGTTAATATTAGGTTAGATTTAGGTTGTGACACCAGGTAACCAAAATTCAACGTCTAGCCAACGTATAAGGACGATCTTACTTTGATGTCCAATAATGACGTCAAATGACGTTGATATTTGGTTGTGTTGGAAAGTGACTAAAATACAACGTTGAGCCAACATCTTTAACCAACGTCATATTGACATCAAATACTGACATTTATTCGTCAGGTGTGGCAACTGAAAACCAACGTCTGATAGTCTGATGTCATATTGGTAATGTCCACTAGAGCTGCGCGATTAACCAAAAAAAAGATAACGATCTCGATTCGACCGCCTAGATGATCTTAATCCAACATTTCTATGATTCTGCTAATCATATTGTCAAGTTCAGGAGAGAAGCAAAGGCGGCCGCACAAGTCTTCACACTGTTTTACAGACATTGCTCGTTGCAATGTGGACACCTCGAAATGGTGTTGAAAGAGTCTCATACTGTATTAATAAGGTTAGGGATGTTCTGATCTGATATTGATATCAGAAGAATGCTCGCTTTGAACTGCAGCAGATCGTCTTGACCATGTCTACATGCCTAAATGCAGTGAGTTGCTGCCATGTGATTGGCTGATTAGAAACTTGCGTTAATAAGCAGTTGGACAGGTGTACCTAATAAAGTGGCCTGTGAGTGTATAATCGCAACATCATGATGTCAGATTTTTCCAATATCATGCAGTCCTAGTGTGAACGCGCATGAACACACTGAAAACACCTCATTATCTGTAGTTTCATTGGTGTGTGTCTTGTCTTGAAGGCAGTGTTACTACTAAACAACAACAACAGCACATTTCGTGCAGGATTTCTCAAGCGGAGTAACATTTTCATCATATGTTCAAAACAAGCGCATGCATATTTCAGACATTTCTCTCTTCAGATGAATGCCTGCGTCTAGTTAGCAGCAAAGGTTAATCGGGAGCGCTTATCCAGACATGGCTGTGTTTTAATGAGAAAATCCCACTGATCTCTCAATGGAGAAATGCAAACTTGTGCATTTCATTATTTCTTCTGCTGGTTAATGGAGAATTAGTGTCACAGCTTTGGTGGCGATAAAACAGCAGTGACCCGACAAACACATGCAGACTGTTTAGCACAACAGTTCAGACGGGCTCAGTTCAGACAGGATTATAGGATCCCTTTTCACCATACACCATTAAGAATACACGTCGACGAAAGGTGACTTTTAGCAGGAGATATCTGTCATAAAGTGTGTGGATTGATGCTGGGCCAAAAATTAATCAAGATTAATCACATCCAAAATAAGAGTGCGTTTCGATTATATATACTGCTGAAGTCAGAATTATTAGCCCTCCTGTATATTTATTCCCTAATTTCTGTTTTAACAGTTCATCTCTAATCATAATAGTGTTAATAACTCATCTCTAATAACTGATGTCTTTTCTCTTCACCATGATGACAGTAAATTATATTAGACTAGATATTCTTCAAGACACTAGTATTCAGCTTAAAGTGACATTTAAAGGCTTAACTAGGGTAATTAGGGTAAAGTTAGGGTAATTAGGCATTGTATTACAGTGGTTTATTCTGGAGACAATCCAAAACTAATATTGCTGAAGGGGGCTAATAATATTGACCTTAAAATGGCTTTAAAACTATTAAAAACTGCTTTTATTCTAGCTGAAATAAAACAAATAAGACTTTCTCCAGAAGAACAAATATTAGAGGAAATACTGTGAGAAATTCCTGAATCTGTAACTGTTTCGTGGGTCTGTGGTATTTAATTCATTTATTTATTTGTTGTATGTGCTTGCATGTTGCGCTTGAGTTGTAGGTGGAGTTTTTTACACTGCGTGTCCAGGATTGGATGACGCCCGTGACGTCACTGGGGATTCCCAGTATATAAGGCTGACAGCAATGGCGGTCCAGTCTCGCGCTCTCCCACAGCTCGGTGGTGGCTTGCGCTCAGGCGGTCTGGCTGGCGGTGCTCCACATGCCAGTCGATTCATCTACATGCCGCTCTCTTTAGAGTTTAGTTCTTGTTAATCTTTTGATTCTTTACTATTCTTAATTTTACTAGTCTAGTGTTACTAGTCTGTTTATTTTGATCCTTAGTTTTTTCCTGGCAGGTAGTGGATTATTTTTCATAGTCACGTTTTCTTATGTATTTAGCGAAGGAAAGCAGCGGCCCGGAAGACTCGCCTGTTTTTTATTCCTTTCACAGGAGTTGTGGGTAAGATCTGTCCATTTAAAAACAGTGAAAGTCAGAGACCTGTTTTCCTTAGCTGCCCTACCTGTCTACATGAGATTTGTTAATGTCTTGTCTCTTTTGGAATATTTAATTTATTCAAATTAAAGCTTTATTGACGGGACATCAATTTATTAATTCAAGCGTCTGTGTCTTTTCATATGTTCGGCTCAAACCTTGAGTGTTGTTATTATCCGAACCAGTTTTGAGTTTTGGGCCGTAACAGTAACATATAACACACATATATATATATATATATATATATATATATATATATATATATAGATAGATAGATAGATAGATAGATAGATAGATAGATAGATAGATAGATAGATAGATAGATAGATAGATAGATAGATAGATAGATAGATAGATAGATAGATAGATAGATAGATGGATAGATAGACAGATAGACAGATAGACAGATAGATAGATATATAGATAGATAGATAGATAGAGAGAGAGAGAGCACTGAGAGCTGTCAGAGTGGAGCTCTTTAATATTCATGACCCTTCCAAATATGGTCAATATGGAGCGTTTTGATTGCAGGGGTATTTTATGGAGTAATACATGTGTTCTGATTGGGACAAGATAACAAGTGTCAAAACAGGCCTTATATCACTTTATAGACATGAAAATCATAATGGTTATTATTATTTACCTTTCAGGACCTGCTTCAAGAACATCCCTGACGCTAATGTTTGGCTGAGATATGGATATTTACACCGCTCCGCTGAAAACACACAGAAAAGAGATGTGTATTTATGTGCTTGATGACCTAAGAGGGCTTTAATGATGTTTTTCTCAGCAGAAATGACAGATCGGGTTTCATCAGGAGGGTCAAGTAGAGGTTTTTTCCCCTCAGGGGACGTTTTTTGATTTTATTTTAGCAGCAAAAACACACAGCAGTGTTCACAGATGGACACACACACACACACACACGTCTGCAGGATTAACAACACATCACTTCTGTCTGACAGAAAACTAGTCAAGCATTACGATCATCATTACTCAGCAAACCACAAAGGTGTCGAGTCGTCCTGCAGCGGTTTTGTTGTTTTTTTCCCGCAAACCACAAGTGTCTTATTGAGGACAGAAGAAATGACCAAAACACAAGCTTCTTTCTCACTCTGTTGAAGACATATTGCTTCAAAATGTCATTTATTTCTTCAAATATTTCCCAAGTGCTTTCATAACAGAGCACTGTATTTCCTGCTACACTTTACTTCTGGAGAAGGTCTTTTATTGCTTTTGATTTTTGCGTGAACTGCCCCTTTAAAGCTGTAAGGAGCCTTATTGGATACAGCTATAATGATCCTCTAATGTTTGGTTATTTATAACAATCACACACAAAAAGGTGGATTAACATTATTAATCGCATCCAAAATAAAAGTTTGTTTTGACATAATATATATATGTGTGTGTGTGTGCGTGTGCGTGTGCGTGTGCGTGTGCGTGTGTGTGTGTGTGTGTGTGTGTGTGTGTGTGTGTGTGTGTGTGTGTGTGTGGGTAGCATGATAGCAGTGGGTAGCATGATAGCCTCACAGCAGGAAGGTTGCTGGTTCGAGTTCCGGGCTGGGTCAGTTGGTGTTTCTGTGTGGAGTTTGCATGTTCTCCCCATGTTGGCGTGGGTTTCCTCCGGGAATTGAATAATCTAAATTGGCCGTAGTGTATGAGTGTGTATAAGTTTCCACTGTGATGGGTTGCAGCTGGAAGGGATAAGTTGACAGTTCATTCCCCTGTGGTGACCCCTGATTAATAAAGGGACTGAGCGGAAAAGAAAATGAATGAATGAATGAATGTGATACACAGACATACATAAAAAAAAAATAAACAAAACAGTATGTCTGATAATTCGGGGGTGAATAATTTAGGGGGGCTAAAAATTCTGACTTAAACTATATATAAATATATATATATATAAACATTTTCTCAGATTTACGTAAGTGTTTATTTATATATACATAATAAATATACAGACACACACATATATTTGGTTTGGATGTTTTTTCTAGGTTTTATATTTTGTGACAATAACATAAGCATTCCCTGAACATCGCAAGCTGGTTATTTAAAACAGTCTGAAACTATCTAACATAATTGTTATTTTAAGTTTTTTTTAATAACTTCATAACTATAAACTATGACTGACGTGACTCTTTACCGACTTACTAATGATCATTGCTCAACCTGAAATAACTCCTTACACAGTTACTGCTTTTCTAACAGAAGGATTTTTTCAGTGTATTTCCTATCATATTTTACTTCTGGACAAAACCTTATTTCTTTTAGACTGGCTGGGCTGTGGTTTATAGTATTGGCCCCCTTTTAGGCATATCCCAATATTCGTGTATATGCAAATATTCAATAATCTTGTGATAATAAGATAATAAGGCACTTCAAAATAACAAGACTGCTTATTAATAAAACTCAGATTATTGTATTTCAGTAGTTGTTCATTACAGCACACATTTTAGATTTTTGTGTAAACTGTCCCTTTAAAAGGTATAGTGAGCAATATTGGATCTGTATTTTATATAAATGCATATGTATGTATGTATTTTGTTATTTATATATATATATATATATATATATTAGTGGTGGGCAATTATCGGGAGACTCTTATTTTTTTTTTTTAAATCGCCATTAATCTATTCTCAAAGTTGGGTTGGGAGCTGGGTCTATTCTACACAAGCTATCATGACTTTCACCTTGATATTTTAGCACAGATGTATACCTGACCGGTGAGCCGTCTGACAAACAAGTGCCCTTCTGAATCAAATCAGCAGGCAGTGTTGGCAGATTGGGCGGTTTCATTGACAACATGTAGGGCACACCCCCCAATAATCTTTTCTCCGTTACACGGAAGTTGGAGAAAAAAAATAAACAGGGGGGCTAATACTTCTGACTTCACTGTATATATATATATATATATATATATATATATATATATATATATATATATATATATATATATATATATATATATATATATATATATATACTGTATCTTTATATTATATTATTGTTGTTATTATTTTCATCAATATTGTTAGGTATTGGTAGGTGAGAATGTAGTTGTTTAGACTGCAATTATGCAGTTTATTTATAAGGATAGTGCCTATTTTAAATATTCATAATTTTGGATACACAGCGCGACGGCATCCATCAGCCTGTCATACTGAGCAGAGCAAAAACGGTTGACTTCTCACCACAAGATGGCAACAGAAACTGCATAATAAGTGCTTAGATGAGGAAAACTCAGTGTAAATTCCAAAGTACAGCTAATCAAATCATTATTAAACCAGTAAGTGACACTCTAAGTTAATCTTTCTCTCTTATATGTTGTAGTGCTGTATTTATACCATAGTAATCTGCTAGTGTTTGCTTTGCTTTGGCTTTCTCAGGGTTAATTATTGTGATTTTGTCTTTTTGTCTTCACTTTAGACATTACGCTAGAGAATCATTCAGACACTAGCTGTACAGTGATGCTGGCGAATGAGCCGCAGTTTCTGCTGTTCTGACGTCAGCTGCAGATGTGAATGAATGGTGGAAGAAAGTAGTTCCTCATACAAAAGGATTTTTAGACTCTCTGTGCTTGATTTTCTTTTCTATATACACGATTATGCCGTCGAACTGTTGTATAAACACAATAATCCCACTCGTAGCAGTGCCATATGGCTGCATATCATCACAGGTGAGACACTAAGCACACGCCCGCCTCCTACCAGTACCGATATACAGCCACATCATACTACTCCTCACGTGATGGATGGATGGATGGATGGATGGATGGATGGATGGATGGATGGATGGATGGATGGATGGATGGATGGATGGATGGATGGATGGATGGATGGATGGATGGATGGATGGATGGATGGATGGATGGATGGATGGATGGATGGATGGATGGATGGATGGATGGATGGATGGATGGATGGATGGATGGATGGATGGATGGATGGATGGATGGATGGATAGATGGATAGATAGATAGATAGATAGATAGATAGATAGATAGATAGATAGATAGATAGATAGATAGATAGATAGATAGATAGATAGATAGATAGATAGATAGATAGGGTAGTTTGTCCACTTTTAAGTCCAAAAACAACCCAGTATTGTTTACAGTGTAGCTCAAGATCAGCTTTTTATCCCTCCAAACACTCTGAATGAGAATGAACTGAATCAAACATATGACTTCACAGAAGCATGCACAAAATACTAAATAAGAGCCGACCCCCCACTGCTCCGAGTATAATTCACACACTGCTCACAGCGGCTTTACTTCAGAGCGTGCACAAACTGATCTAATAACCACAGCTTTCATGTTTTCCCACAGTTTGATATGCGCAGAAAGTAAAGCTTTGCATCTCCAAAGTTTAAAGTCCCGGCGGAGACGCAGGAACACGTGTTAATGAATCAGTGTCATACTTATTTCAGTCCCTGCTGGGCTCATTATAACGATGTGTTTGTCTTTCTACACACTCATTTACTGTTATTGATTTGTTCCTACGCGTTCAACCTCTTTCCCAATATCAGAACGTAAGCACTGCCTATTAAAGCAGAGTCTTTACACTGCAAAACTGCACGAGTGCTTGTCTTACTCAGAGTTTTTCACTTGCTTCTACTACAAATATCTAAAGATTGTTAAATAAAGAAGCATTTTTAGACAAGCAAAAAATATTGTTTGGTTTTCAGAAATAATGAGTGAAAATTAAGTGAGTTTTTCCTTAAAACAAGCTAAATAATCTGACAATGGGAAACAGAAAACTCAGTATTTTCAACACAAAGCATTAGAGAAACACTTGTAAAATTAAGCCGGAGGTGTTTATTGATGATTTTAGGATTTTCTTTTTAATTTAAAAGAGCTGTAATTATATTTTAAACCATGCCTGAGATCCTCACACCATAGGACAGTTTGGGGATTTGGCTCAAAAGAAAAAAAGAGAGGTTATAATACATTATTGTACTGTAAATATACACTCACCGGCCACTTTATTAGGTACACCTGTCCAACTGCTCATTAACGCAAGTTTCTAATCAGCCAATCACATGGCAGCAGCTCACTGCATTTAGGCATGTAGACATGGTCAAGACGATCTGCTGCAGTTCAAACTGAGCATCAGAATGGGGAAGAAAGGGGATTTAAGTGACTTTGAACGTGGCATGGTTGTTGGTGCCAGACGGGCTGCTCTGAGTATTTCAGAAACTGCTGATCTACTGGGATTTTCACGCACAACCATCCCTAGGGTTTACAGAGAATGGTCCGACAAAGAGGAAATATCCAGTGAGCCTCAGTTCTGTGGGCGCAAATGCCTTGTTGATGCCAGAGGTCAGAGGAGAATGGCCAGACTGGTTCCAGCTGATAGAAAGGCAACAGTAACTCAAATAAGCACTCGTTACAACCGAGGTCTGCAGAAGAGCATCTCTGAACACACAACACGTCCAACCTTGAGGCGGATGGGCTACAGCAGCAGAAGACCACACCGGGTGCCGCTCCTGTCAGCTAAGAACAGGAAACTGAGGCTGCAATTCACACAGGCTCACCAAAACTGGACAATAGAAGATTGGAGAAACGTTGCCTGGTCTGATGAGTCTCCATTTCTGCTGACACATTCGGATGCTCGGCTCAGAATTTGGCCTCAACAACATGAAAGCATGGATCCATCTGCCTTGTATCAGCGGTTCAGGCTGGTGGTGGTGGTGTAATGGTGGTGGTGGTATTTTCTTGGCACACTTTGGGTCCATTAGTACCAATTGAGCATGGTGTCAACACCACAGCCTACCTGAGTATTGTTGCTGATTCTTCTGTATAATCAGCACTTGTGTTGTGTGTGTTGCCTCCTGTTAAGTGACTGAATGCCTCCTCGATTGTAAGTCGCTCTGGACAAAATGTAAATTGGAAAAATAGGGGTTAATTATTGTGTCATAACCCCCAGAATTAAATCAGATCATGAAGTCCTCACTACATATATGAATAAAAGCAATCCAAACCCAACATGCATGCTTATGCAATAATAAACTAACCAGACAGAATGCAAACTTCACGAGCTTTCTGCATGCATCAGAAGCATTGAAAAAGATGTGTTAATTTGGGTCTGGTGGTGTGAAACTGACAACAGGCTCACATGAAAGGCTCTTCTGTCTCTGTCATCATTATTCCGTCACTGAGACGCTTCCGCCGGTGCGCAGGAACATTATTACCTTCTGATAGAGTTTGCAGGCGTTTCAGTTCACTTGTTCTTCCTCGGCACGTCTGTGGATTCGGGCTCTTCTTCAGGCCTTTATTCTTGGATCAGAGCATGAAAAATAAATCACCGCTGAGTGAATATGAACACCGACGCGCTGCTGGAGTTTGGTTTCTTCACAAGAGAGGGATTTATTATGCTCTTACTGTACACTGTAAAGATGGCTAACGCTTTACTATAAGAGTGCGTTAGTTAATGTTGGTTAATGCATTAGTTAACATGAATTAACAATGAACAACACATCTGTCAAGCATCATCTCTGTTAAATATAAACTAAACATATATTAATGTGTCATTTAATTCATTAGTTACACATTAGTGGATGTTAACATGAACCAATAATGATTAAATGTTAGTAACACATTAGATAATGTCGTAGTGTACACTACAATAAGGTTCAGAACTCCATTAACTAATGCTTTGTTAATGACAAACCGTGTTAATAAATTATTAACAAGCATGAATAACAGTATGCCAAGAGAACATTTGCAACCTTGCAGCTTAGCAACACCCTAGCAACCACCTCAAAATACCACAGAAACCCCAGAGCAACACCCTAGCAACCACCCAGAATCCCAAAGTAACCCAAAGTAACACACATACAAACTTGCAGCCTAGCAACACCCAAGTAACAACTTAAAAACACCATAGAAACCCTTTAGCAACACCCTAACAACCACTCAGAATGCCAAAGGAACACAAAGCAACACATTTGCAACTTTGCAGCCTAGCAACACCCTAACAACCACTCAGAATGCCAAAGGAACATAAAGCAAAACACTTGCAATCTTGCAGCCTAGCAACCTCCTGAAAACACCATGAAAACCCCATAGCAACACCCTAGCAACCACCCAGAACCCCAAAGAAACCCAAAGCAAAAAACTTACAACCTTGCATCCTAGCAACACCCTAACAACCCCCCAAAAACACAATGAAAACCCTATAGCAACACCCTAACAACCAATCATAATCTCAAAGGAACCCAAAGCAAAACACTTGATTTATTTTAGATTTATTTATTTATGGGTCCACAGAGTCTCCGCTACATCACGCTGTTATTTTAGATGAGGTTACTGACTACAAGCGATGGTTCACCCGCAGAATTGGTGTGTATTTTTGTTGTTTTGACTGTGAATCTCATGAGACGCCCTTTTGAGAAACGCTGGTGTTCAAAACAGTAGCTGGACCTGCATTAACTTTCACTGCACAGACAACACTGAAACATTCTGACAAACAAACACAAAGCTTTCACTGTCTAGCTAAATAACCCAGCCGAGCTGAGGGAAGTTTGCGGTGAACAGACAGTGTGTGGAAAGTTAGAAGTGTTTATTGTCCCCCAGATGCATCTGAAATTGCATTAGCAGATTCTCACAGGCTGAATATTAGATTTCTGGGAAAGTCAATGGAGGGACTCGTCATTAAAGCAAATAAATATTCTCACTCCTCACAGCCATCACAATTCCTGCACTTCTCCGTTTTCTTGTTCATTTGTTATCGACAGGATAATGCTGACACGCAGGGTTTGGCCTGGTGGATTTTTATATGGAAGTGAACGTGTTCGAGCAGAGAAACTGGTCAATAACTCGTGAATGACTTTATTAGGCTGGATTACTTCACCTCGCTGTCTGCGGCAGGACGCACTACATCTGCTCTGCATTCATTCACTCATTCATTCAAACAATCACTCATTCATTCAAACAATCACACATTCATTCAACCATTCATTTGTTCATTCATTCATTCGTTCATTCATTCATTCATCCATTCAATGATTCATTCAATCATTCATTCGATGATTCATTCATTCATTCATGCATTCATTCATGCATTTACTCAAATTATTTATGTATGCATCCATTCATTATTTAATCCATTCAATCATTCATTCATTCAATCAATCAATGAATCAATCATCCATTCATTCATTCATTCATTCATTCATTCAAACAATCAATCAATCATTCATTCATTTACTCAATCATTCATTCAATCATTGAATCATTAATTCATTGAACAATTAATTCAATCATTTTCATTTCAGCTTAGTCCCTTTATTAATCAGGGGTCGCCACAGAGGAATGAACTGCCAACTTATCCTGCATATGTTTTACACAGCGGATGCCCTTCCAGCCGCAACCCACTGGGAAACATCCATACACACTCGTTCCTTTCTCTCTCTCACACACTCACGCACACACACACACACACACACACAACGGTCAATTTTAGCATACCCAATTCACCCACACCACATGTCTTTGGGCTCCGCGAACACGGGGAGAAAATGCAAACTCCACATAGAAATGCCAACTGACCCAGCCGAGGCACGAAACAGCGACCTTCTTGCTGTGAGGCGAGTGTTCTACCCACTGTGCCACTGCGTTGAATCAATTCATTTAATCATTCATTTATTCTTTCGTTCATTGACTCAATTATTCATTCATTAAATCATCAATTCGATCATTCATGCCTTCATTCATTCATTCATTCATTCATTCATTCATTTGATCAATTCAATTATTCATTCATTCAATCAATCATCCATTCATTTATTCATTCAATAATTCATTAAATCATTTAAATCATTTATTCAATCATACATTGCATCATTCATTCAATCATTCAATTCATTTAATTATTCATTCAATCATTTATTCTTTTGTTCGTTGATTCAATCATCAATTTGATAATTCATTTATGCATTTATTCATGTGATGAATTCAATCATTCAATCAATCAAACAATCAAATCATCCATTCATTTATTCATTCAATCATTCATTTAATATTTCATTTAATCGTTCATTCAATCATTCATTTAATTATTTATTCAATCATTCAATCAATCAATCCATTAATTCATTCAATCAATCATTTATTCTTTCATTGATTGATATGATTGTTTCATTCATTCATTCAATCATCAGTTCGATCATTCATTAATTCATTCATTCATTCATTTAATCCTTTATTCATTAAATCATTAATTTGTTGAATTGTGCATTAATTCATTTCAGATCTGACTCTATGATGTACACTTCAGAAGTGCTGGAAAAATCCTGATCCTAAACATTTTGTTTTGTTCTTCAACAACAACCACAACAACAACAAAAACAACCACAACAACAACAAAAACAACCACAACAACAACAAAAACAACCACAACAACAACAACAACATCAACCACAATAACAACAACAAGATTTTAAAAACAAAAATTACATTTACAATAGAGAAAAATATAGATTTTATTATTATTCTTTATTATTGTTCACATATTTTAAACAATGTGTTGAAACAAGCAATCTCATATGTGTGAATATAAATACATATGTGTGTGTGTGTGTGTTTGTGTGTGTGGGTGTGTGTGTGTGTGTGTGTGTGTGAATTTTTAGCTATATTGTTATTTATATCGTTTTTTACAGCTATATAGTTATTTTTAGGTTAGCTATAAACACACAGACAAACTTTATTCAAATGTTATCATTGCATTTAAAGCATATACAGAAGACTTTAGTCCAATTCATGCAGTAATCTGTGATTGTGGCTAATAAATGAGTGTTAAACGTATTGTGCGCGGTTCTGCAGCAGAGATGTTTGCCTTGAGTTTCTTACACTGTGTGCATCTTAATGATCAGTATTATTCTCCAGCGGCTGCTCGACCCGTGACGCCCTCAGATCTGACTGCGATTTCTGCACGCTTTTCAGGAGACAATTTACTTCTCCTCCTGCACTTAATTCATTCATTTATGTGTGGCGAATGATGATTTAGCATTGTTAGTTACACAAACAGGACGACATCTTAGGGAGATTAAAGCATCCCATTCCAGCGGTGCGCATGCTGTGAATTAATTACCCGGCCGGTCAGGAACAGAACGATCTCTTTAGAGTGTAAAATACAGCTCATCTACACTGACCTGATCACTAGAACTGCACAAATGACAGCACAAACACAATTTAATCATTCATTCATTCATTCATTCATTCATTCAAATATTCATTTATTCATTCATTCAATTGTTTTTTATTCATTCATTCATGCAATCATTCAGTCAATCGTTCATTCATTTAATAATTTGTTCACTCAACTATTCATTCAATCAATCATTCATTCAATCATTAGCTCATTCATTCATTTAATCATTCACTCAATTTTTCATTCAATCATTTGTTCAATAATTTAATCGCTTATTCATTTGTTTATTCATTCATTCAATCATTCATTATATCGTTCATTCATTCAATCATTCATTTAATCATTCATTTATCCATTCAGTTTATTGTTCATTCATTCATTCAACCATTCATTCAATTGTTTAATAATTTGTTTATTCAACTATTAATTCAATCATTTATTAAATCATTAGTTCATTCATTCATTCATTCATTCAATCATTCACTCAATTTCTCATCTATTCATTTTTTCATTTATTTAATCATTTATTCATTCAATATTTCAATCAATCATTCATTCAATTGTTCTTTATTTGTTCATTCATGCAATCATTTATTCAATCATTCATTCAATCGTTTAATAATTAATTAATTCTTGCAATGATTCAATCAATCATTCATCCAATCATTAGTTCGTTTAGGTTCGTTTTAGTTCATTCTAGCAATTATTCAATCATTGATTCATTCATTAGTTTATTTATTCATTAATTCAATCGAATATTGTGAGATTGTTTACTGTGTTTATCATTCATTCATCCAAATTAATCAATTGGTTGTTTATTCTTTGTTAATTCCATTTAATCATTGATTCACTCAATTTTTCATTCAATTGTTTGTTTATTCATTCAATTGTTCATTCAATCGTTTAATAATTCATTCAAGCAATGATTCAATCAATCATTAATACAATCATTAGTTTATTCATTCATTCATTTGACCATTCATTCAATCATTTATTTATTCATGTGATCATTTAATTCAATCATTTATTCATTCATTCATTTGTTAATTTGTTCAATAATTTATTCAATCAATCAATCAATCAATCAATTGATCAATCACTCATTCAAACAATTATTCATTCATTCAATTATTCAATCATTCATTCATTCATTCATTCATTCAATCTTTTACTCAATTTCTCATTTAATCATTTGTTTATTTATTTAATAATTTATTTGTTTATTCATTCAATATTTCAATCAATCATTCATTCAATCGTTCATTTTATCATTCATTCATTCAATTGTTCTTTATTTGTTCATTCAAGCAATCATTCATTCAATTGTTCTTTATTTATTAATTCATGCAATCAGTCATTCAATCATTCATTCAATCATTTAATAATTCTTTCATTCAAACAATGATTCAATCAATCATTCATGCAAACATTAATTTATTCATTCATTCATTTATTCGATCATTCATTCAATCATTTATTTATTCATTCATTTGATCAGTTAATTCAATAATTTATTCATTCATTAGTTCATTCATTCATTCAATAATCAATCAATCAATAAATCACTCGTTCAATCATTCATTCAATTATTCAATCATTTATTCATTCATTCATTCATTCAATCAATAAATCACTCATTCAATCAATCATTCATTCATTCAATTATTGAATCATTGATTGATTCATTGGTTTATTTATTCATTAATTCAATCGTATATATTGTGAGATTGTTTATTGTGTTTATCATTCATTCATTCATTCAAACATTTTTTCAATCAATCAATCGTTTATTCGTTAATAATTCCTTCATTTTATCATTAATTCATTCACTCAATTTTTCATTCAATTGTTTGTCCGCGCATTAAATCGTTCATTCAATCATTTATTCAGTTGTTCAATGATTTATTCATTCATTCATTTAATTCAATCAATCATTCGTTCAATCATTCAATCAATTTATTCATGAATTATACGTTGCTGTGAAAGAAAACATTACCCAAATGTATATTCCTAATAATAAAAGCAGGACTGCATGCATAATAATAAAACAGATGTGTATCTTCATGGCAAATATACAGTGTGAACGGCCTGTAAAGTAGAGCCTACAATGCATTTACACATTTTTGGTGCATCAGTGCATTGAAAATACACAGTGCATGTATTAGAAAGGGCGAAGCGGTGGCACAGTGGGTAGCACAGCAAGAATGTCACAGGTTTGATCCTCGGCTGGGTCAGTTGGCATTTCTGTGTGGAGTTTGCATGTTCTCCCCCAGTGTTGGTGTGGGTTTCCTCTGGGTGCTCCAGTTTCCCCCACAGTCCAAACACATGCGTATAGGGGAATTGATTGCCGTAGTGTATGAGTGTGTGTGTGAATTATTGTGTATGGGTGTTTGGACTGTGAGGGAAGCCGGAGCACCCGGAGGAAACGCATGCCAACACGGGAGAACATGCAAACTCCACACAGAAACACCAACTGACCCAGCCGGGACTCGAACCAGCGACCTTCTTACTGTGAGGCCACTGTGCATTTACTCTGGTAAATGATGGTAAATGATTCAGACACATTAATCGTTCACATTATTCATGTATAGTAACATTGGGATTCATTTACTTTCCAATTAATGAAGCGTGGATTAATGAATTATTCAGCAGAGATGAAGCTGGAGGTGTTTCGTGGCGTCGTGCGAATATGTATGAGCTTTTTAACCTCCTATAAAGCCTCTCTCTTTTCTATATTTATTTGTTTGGAGCATAATTAACTTTATACTTTTATATAGGGGCATCACGGTGGCGCAGTGGCTGGCACGATCGCCTCATAGCAAGATCGCTGGATCGAGTCCCGGCTGGGTCAGTTGGCGTTTCTGTGTGGAGTTTGCATGTTCTCCACGTGTTGGTGTGGGTTTCCTCTGGGTGCTCCGGTTTCCCCCACAGTCCAAACACATGTTGGGGAATTGAGCAAGTTAAATTGTCCGTACCGTATCAGTGTTAATGAGTGTGTATGGGTGTTTCCCAGTGATGGGTTGTGGCTTGAAGGGCATCTGCTGCGTAAAACAAATGCTGGATAAGTTGGCAATTCCTTCCACTGAATCAGATTAATAAAGGGACTAAGCCGAAGAGAAAATGAATGAATGAATGAATGAATGAATGAATGATTTGTTTATTAGCATTTGATTTAAATGTATGATTATTCATTTTTATTGTAATTTAAATATTAAAATAATGTAAACATCAGGACGTTTGTTGTTTATGTCACTTTAACTTTCTTTATTAAATGAATCAGGTTTAAACTTTATTATATGTTATATTTTAATTTTTAAATATTTTAACATTTTAACCCAACTGCTGGGTTAATCGATATTATCCCAACACTAAATAAAATATAATTAATCTGCACAGAATTTACTTGGGTTAAAAATTGTAAAATCCTGTCTTCAACAGATTTACCAGAATATATTGCATACAGTCTAAATAAAGATGATAGTGTTTACTATAAATTACTACAGTATAAGGTGGAATAAAACTATTAATCATAGTAAAGAATATTTGTACAAGTATGTGGCCATACATTAAAATACCCATTTAAAGGAGGTAAATACAGCAAATTAATTAATTTATTAATATATGAAAACATATAAAAATGTTCAAATTAATTGATATATTCTAGAAATGCTTGTACTTATTTATTTATTTGCAGCTAAATACACCAAACTAATGAATTTTTGTTCATTCATTAATTTTCTTTTCAGCTTAGTCCCTTTATTAATGAGGGGTCACCACAGCGGAATGAACCGCCAACTATTCCAGCACATGTTTTACGCAGCGGATGCCCTTCCAGCTGCAACCCAGTACTGGGAAACTAATGAATTTATTAAAATAAGAGAAAAACATGTAAAATGTTAAAGATAGTTTGTTATCATGTGTAATTCTTCTGTCTAACATTTTAAGAAATTCTTATTACATGTTTTATCCTGTTGTCATCTGTAACTTTACTGTTTCTGTATGCGTGATGATGTGTTTTTTGATTTTAGGTTGCCTTTTAAAATCAGGCAGGGGGCAGATGAATATTAGCCCTTGTGGCTAACTCTGGCTTATTTACAGTTTCACTGTTTATTAATGAGCATTGTCTCTGTTAAATTAATAAATGACAAAAACATTACAAATCATTTATATTATAGAAATGAATTTATTTATTTATTTGTAAATACACCAAATACACCAAATACACCAAACTATTGAATTTAATAAATTATAAAAAATGTTAAAATTAATCGATATATTATAGAAATGTGTTCATTTAATTTAATTAATTTTATTATATTATATTATATTGTATTGTAATATATTCTTTCATTTTATACTATATTATATTTTTTATATTTTATTTTATTTTTATTTTATTTATTTATTTATTTTACTTTATTCATCTATTTTTTACATTTTATTTTTTTATTTTTTTATTCGTTTTTGTATTATTTTATTTTTTTTTATTCATTTTTGTATTATTTTATTTTATTTTTTTATTCGTTTTTGTATTCTTTTATTATTATTTTTTATTATTATTTTATTTTTTATTTATTTATTTATTTTAATTTAATTTAATAAAATATTTGTAATGATAAAAAAGCCTCTTTGTTATTTGCGTATGACCAGGCATCACTCCAGCAGCTCAAACGGAGCATGTTTTTAATGTCGCGCTTCATTCTTACATATAACACGAGTCTCTCCTGTTTTTTCCACTTCATTTGTTAGCCTGAAAATCATCTGGTTTCCATATAAAGCGGCGATTATTTCACACACGGGACCCATGAAAATAAAATGAACACATTTTATGATGTTTTGAGGGTCACAGAGAGAGGAAGGTTATAGTTTTTTACAGCTGCCAGTAAAAGGAAATCTTTGACTGAGGTTTATATGATCACAAACACATGAGCTAGTAATCTCCATTCTCCAGCATGTAAGCCTTGCTAATTAATTAACGAACATTTTACAGAATGAACATGAAATTGCAGCTGTAAAATTAATAATTATAAAATATTAATATCGATTTAATTATTCGGGGCGGTACGGTGGCTCAGTGGTTAGCACTGTGGCGTCACAGCAAGAAGGTTGCTGGTTCGAGCCTCAGCTGGGTCAGTTGGTGTTTCTGTGTGGAGTTTGCATGTTCTCCTTGTGTTTACTCTGAGTGCTCCGGTTTCCTCCACAGTCCAAACACATGCGCTATTGACCTTATTCTTCAATGCGGAAGTGCGCGCGTTTTTGCGATTTGCGGTTTTAGAACTTCCAATTCAGCTACTTATGGGAGAAATGACTAGGAATAATAAACAGCAGAAAACGGTCAAACTACTTACTCTACAAACTCTACAAAGTGTTTGCTTGACAACACAGACAAAGTAGAATAATATAATAAGAAAATATCAATTTGCAACACCAAGCAGCAAAACGAGCTGTTTTTAACGTCTAAAAATGAATGGAAGTGAATGAGATCGGAAGTCTCGAGCCAAAATGATTCAATTGGCTGTGCCCACTCGTACACGGAGAATAAGGTGAATAGGGGAATTGAATTAATTAAATTGGCCGTAGTGTATGAGCATGTGTGTGAATGAGTGTGTATGGGTGTTTTCCCACTACTGGGTTGCAGCTGGAAGTGCATCCGCTGCGTAAAACATATGCTGGATAAGTTGGCGGTTCATTCCGCTGTGGCGACCCCTAATAAACAAGGGACTAAGCCAAAGAAAAATGAATGAATGAATTTAATTATTAATTAATTATAATATTCATATTTTAAGCTGTAAAATAGTAATATTAAGATGTTTTTTGTAAAATTCGTATTTTTATTAGAATTTTTATTTTATTTTATTTACTTTATTTTAGTTTATTTCATTGAAAAATGTTTTAACAAACATATTAAGATGAACTTGATTAACTTATTAAAACATTTTTATATTTAAATCATTTATCTTTATTAGAATTTTATTTTAATGTCATTTTATTTATTTTTATTTATTTTTATATTTTTGTCTTAGCACAACATGCTAATTGCACATGTTATCGTTGTATTGAAAATAAGTGTTGTATGCATTTAAAGTCTGCGTGAACCGGACGTTTCCGAGAACTTTTATTTCAATATGATGATTTCAACTGAAACTGAATATTTAGTAGTGGGCGGGGTTTTATTTTTTAACCCCACCCCTCATATTTCACAAACTAATGGTTGGGGGGGCATGGCTAAGCATATTTCAGCCAATTAGAGTCATCAGAGAAGAATTTCAAAGCAGATGAGCAGATTTTAATTAAAGATTAACTAAATGAACAGTTTTTTTCAGCAGATATCTTGCACATAATAAGTGTTCAGCTTTCACAATGGAAGTAATGGACTGAACACAGAGACTGTAAAGCCTAATTTAACCCAATGCATGAAGTTGTGGACGTGGAGCTGCTGCTAATACAAGCATCAGATGTGTGTCTAATATCTCCTTCCACTGTATCTGTTCAGCTGAGGGAACGGAACCAACCCTGTGACATCAGACACAATGACATTCCAAGATGGCGGCGCCCTAGCTCTAAAATCTATAGTAAAACATGTGGTTTTCTTCATAATGGTTACATTAGTCAAGTTTGTTTAATATATTTTCATTAAAGTGGAATCTAATGTGCTTCACTTCCCCTTTAAAGGTGTCAGAATTTACCAGTGGTTTGGAGTTTGTGAACGGTCTTTTCTGGAAAAATCCTGTAACATCCTCGGCTAAGTGAACAGCACTTTCCTGAATTTACCACTAAAGTCATTCTGGAAATTTTGCGGATATCTACCAACATCACTGTGTGAACACTCAACTTTTAGATTTAACGCAGGCTTTAATGAGCCAAAAAATAATGACATCCATACAACCCAAAACATGCCAACGTGTCCAGTTCACTAGTTTCTCTGGATGTTGCTGTAGTGAAAACTAACGTGAGCTCATTAGCTGTGCTCGAGCCAGGTTTATACAGTATTCGCAATCACTCTTACCAATAACGCCATTGAAAAACAGAAAGATTTCTGGCAGTAACAGTGCAGGAGGAGATCTGCAGAGTATTGCAGCATCCGTCAGTAACAGCATCCCGTATTTATTAAATGTGTTTACAATTTTGACCAATTTACTCCTGCGTGATTTTTCATTTGATACGCTTCCAGCATGATCATCACGACACGACAGACTGAAACTGCAGATCGGCACACGGAGAGAATCAAGAGCCTTTAATTAGACACTCGCTAAAACACAAGCCCGCGCTCAAACTCCTGCATCAACACACAAGCGGAGGACTGTGGACGCTGCATCATTCCTCCTTCAATGACTTGATGTGTTTTCTGGCAGATGCTGAAGTACAGTACCTGCCCTGGCAGAGTGTTCAACAGTTTCACAAGCGAGTTTTACATATTATCAGGTTTATTAGACATGCTAATCGAACTAGAGAACATGCTACTGTAATAATGCTACAATCATGCAAAGAAACTAACTGTCAACCACTCAAAGTACCCTAGCAACTGCCCAAAACACCAGAGTAAAACCCTAGCATCCCTCTTATTTAATCCTTGCAACTGCCTAACAACCAGAGTACCCTAGCAACCACCTAGTAACTGCGCAGAACTCCCTAGCAACCACTGATTTTATCCTTGCAACTGCCTAACAACCAGCGTATCCTAGTAACCACCTAGTAACTGCGCAGAACACCCTAGAAACCACTGATTTAACCCTAGCAACTGCCCAGCAACTGCCTAGAACACCATAGTAAAACCCTAGCAACCACAGATTTTATCCTTGCAACTGCCTAGTAACCAGAGTACCCTAACAACCACCTCCCAATTGCAAAGACCACCCTAGCAACCACTGATTTTATCCTAGCAACTGCCTAAAACACCATAATAAAAACCAGGAGACCAATCATTTTATCCTTGCATTTACATAGCAACCTGAGTACCCTAGCAACCAATTATCAACTGCTAAGAGCACAATAGTAAGTGCCAAGCAATCAGAGTACCCAAGCAATCACCTAGCAACTGCCTACAACATTATAGTTAAAGCCTAGCAACCACTCATTATATCCTTGCAAATGCTTAGAAACTAGAGTACCCTAGTAACCACCTAGTAACTGCACAGAACACCCTAGTAACCACTCATTTAATCCTTGCAACTGCCTAGCAATCAGAGTACCCTAGCAACTGCTCAGAACACCATAGTAAACCCTAGCAACCACTCATTTTTTCCTTCCAAGTGGCTAGCAACCAGAGCACCCTAGAAACCATTTAGTAACTGCACAGAACACCCTAGCAACTACTGATTTTAATCTGGCAGATTCCCAGCAACCAGAGTATCCTAGAAACTGACCGAAACACCATAGTAAAACCCTTGCAATCACTGATTTTATCCTTCCAGCTGCCTAACTACCAAAGTGCCTTAGTAACCACCTAGCAACTTCCCAAAACACCATAGTAAAACCCTAGCAGCAACTCATTTCATCCTTGCAACTGCCTAGCAACCAGAGTACCCTAGAAACCACCTAGTAACTGCACAGAACACCCTAGCAACCACTGATTTTATCCTCGCAAATACAGAGCGACCAGAGTATCCTAGCAACTGCCTTAAACCACATAGTAAAACCCTAGCAACCACTGATTATATGCAATCACCTAGTAACTGCTCAGAACACCATAGTAAAACCCTAGCAACCACTCATTTCATCCTTGCAACTGCCTATCAACCAGAGTACACTAGGAACCACCTAGTAACTGCACAGAACACCCTAGCAACCACTGATTTTATCCTTCCAGCTGCCTAACTACCAGAGTGCCCTAGCAATCACCTAGCAACTTCCCAGAACACTATAGTAAAACCCTAGTAACCACTGATTTTATCTTTGCACTGCCTAGCAACCAAATTACCCTAGCAACCACCTAGTAACTGCAGAGAACACCCTAGCAATGGCTGATTTTATCATTGCACTGCCTAGCAACCAAATTACCCTAGCAACCACCTAGAAACTGCAGAGAACACCCTAGCAACCACCGATTTTATCATTGCACTGCCTAACAAACAAATTACCCTAGCAGCCACCTAGTAACTGCAGAGAACACCCTAGCAACCACTGATTTCATCCAAGCAACCCTATAGATTAGAATCTGATTATTTACAATGCACAAACTGATTCAAACATCAATGTTTTACAAATATTTCCAAAATTCAGGCCAGAATTTTTAAGCGAATGTCAACATACTGCTAGCTACCTGCTAAAATGCAAGCCTGCTCAGACTCACTTTACCTCATTTTAGACTTAGCATTGTTTTTAGATAACCAACTATGTTTCCTCTACATGTTTCTTAAACATCTGCACACATATTATGGCGTTTTTATGATTTAGAAGAGCGTTTAGAAGTTTAGACGCTTTAGAAACTACATCCAACTTTGAGGAAAGGATTCCCAGGCCAGCATTAAAGTTTGACTATCAAAGATGCTTGCTAAAATACAAGCCTGCGCTCAAACCCAGCCCATAAGTGGATGCATTTGAACACTGCATCGCTTTTTCCAGTATTTTCTGTCAAGTACCTGCCCGTCTGTCTCCATCAGCTTCTGATTTTCAGCGCTTTATATGTCGTCAGGATTTTTTTCCGTCCATCACGCCTGCAATGTGAGAAAAATCTGCACTTACAGCCCATTTCCAACTCCTTCAAGAGCGACCTGTCAACATGCCTTCATATGCTGAGAGTTTACTGTCAAAACCGCCAGCTTTCAATGAGATTTTTGATGAAAAAAGTGCTTTATTTTGATTTAGACTTGTTGAAATGACTGATATAGTGCGTAATCAAGGTTAATGTGTAGACGTTCTTTCAGCAAACATACAATTTTATGAAACACAGGTTTGCTATAGTTCACTAACACTAGCAAATATTTCAGCTCACTTGAGATCAAATATGTTCATTTATTCATTAATTTTTCTTCGGCTTAGTCCCTTTATTTATCAGGGGATGCCACAGCAGAATGAACCGCCAACTATTCCAGCATATGTTTTACACAGCGGATGCCCTTCCAGCTGTAACCCATACACACTCATTCACACACACACACACTCATTCACTACAGCCAATTTAGTTGATCAGTTCCCCTATAGCGCATGTGTTTGGACTGTGGGGGAAACCGGAGCACCCAGAGGAAACCCACGCCTACATGGGGAGAACATGCAAACTCCTCACAGAAACTGACCCAGTGACCTTCTTGCTGTAAGGCGATCGTGCTACCCACTCCACTACTGTGCATCCATTATTATTTTATTTTATTTTATTTTTTCAGCTCTACACATCATCGACACCACACTCCTGAGATTTGCATTGCATCACACACACTCCTCTGTCCTCTGTCTGGCTGATTTTGTTTGCGTGTGCTGTGTTTTCAGTGTTGACTGACCTCTATCAGCTGTAATTACGCTCAATGTCCAGAATTTCCAGGAAAACTGTCAGCGCTGCAGTTCCTTCATCCACCAGGAAACATGTTAATGCAACGACCTGCAATTAGCAAAGAACAAACACTTAAACATTGATTATTTTAATGCAAAACAAAAACAATTATCAAATGAACACTCGCTGGAAATAAAGCTCAAGCCTTAACACTCTGAATTTAAAACACCACCTTTATCAGGAGGGCGGAAATAATTCACAAACAGCAAAAAATTTATAAAAAACTATCAAGAAGATGCAATAAAATAAAAATACTGACAGATTTTTATTCCATATTAAAGGAAAACATCTTATTGGATAATAACAAATGAAGGGCGGGGCTTGTTTCAATTCATCAACGCCTGATTGGATGATTAGATGTGGGTGTGACTCTGATAAATAATCATGAAGGGGCGGAGTTTAACCCTGGTGCATTGTTACGGACATTTTTGTATTTCGTCTTTTTTATCATTTTGGAGGTTTTTCAGTGCAAATAATTAATGTCAAAGAACTATATTTATTTATTATTTTTCAATGTTTTTTCACATTTATTTTCTTTCAAAAAACCATATTCTAGGACAAAAATATCCCCAATGAAACTCTACATGTCTACACTATTTAATGATAATCCCCAGTGCCAATAAAGTTTATGCATCCTCTGAAAAACAAGCTACTTTTCCAGATATTTGGCAACATAAAATGTTTACATATTTACATATCTACATTATATTACATATTTACATATCTACACTATATTTAATATTTACATATCTACATAAAAAGAGCACTACAATTTCAAATAGGACTAAACATTTTGACCGATCTTTTCTTCAATATTGTGATGTAGATTAAAATGAATGATTATCGAGTAAGAAAAAAAATGCAGGGCGGGGCTTGTTTCAATGCATCAACTGCTGATTGGATATTCCTTTTTCTTCTGCTTAGTCTCTTTATTTTTCAGAGATCACCACAGCGGAATGAACTGCCAACTATCCCAGCATATGTTTTACACAATGCATGCCCTTCCAGTCACAACCCAGTATGGGGAAACACCCATACACACTCCTATTTTACTCCTTTTACAAGATGTAAGATAAACCTTTTGAGTCTCCAGAACGTGTCTGTAAAGTTTCAGGTTAAAATACCATCAGATTATTTATTATACAGTGCAGAATCTGTCCATTTTGAGCTCAGAGCAAAGTGTAGCTGCTTTTGTAGCCTGTGCCTTTAAATGAAAATGAGCTGGTTATCCCCGCCCACCGCTCCCAAGTGTTTACTGTTACATCAGATAAACAGCAGTCAGTGACAGAGGCAGACACAGATGAAGCAGAGATCCAGTTTATGAGTAGAAAATAGCAAGTACAGTGTTTCCCCTAGGTTTACTTTTTTTTGGGGGGGGGGCTGAGGGGGGGTTGGCGGCGCGGCACGACGCGACTGTTCAGATTAACACAAGGAGTCATCATGGATTTGCAACAGAATGCGAATGGATTGGTTAATATCAGCTGTCAATCATTCAGTTCAGATGACAGGGAGCTACAGCAGTGAAAATGTAAAGGTCTGGATCTGAGAGAATTAAAACAACACTGACAGATTTAGTTTAAGAAACCACCTAAAGTTACAAGTAATGGCACATCTGATTAGTGATCAGTGATCATGTAATGAGAGTCAATCCAGCATTTACACATTTTGAAGAGTGGATAAAAGACTTCCAAACTAATATTGCAGCTCAAGAAAAGACCGGTATTGTTAGTAAAATAACGTATGTAAATAGTAAGTTTATGTCCATAGCATCTGTGCAATAACAGACAGCACCTGTGAAAATACAGCACAGGTATTATAGTTAATTCAGTTGATCTCATTCAAGTCAAGCAGTGCGTGCAGGCCGGTGAGCACATGCAGATTTGTGTTTTTACTTAGTTTTGATTAGAGTTGATTTCAAATGCAATAAATCTGTTACTATAAAACATGTGGTCACGGTGCTCGTAACTTTTGGTGGGTGCGACTAAATTTTGTCTGCTGCGCCTACATTTTTGAAGTTAGGAGCACCGGTTCTACCAAGAAAAATGGTTAATTTCGAGCCCTGTTGATATAAGTATACTTACTAAATAATACTTTTATACTTGACCTTTACTTTAGTATACTTCATTTTCCTAAGAGTGCATTTTCTGACTTGCCAAGATTACTCTTGTCCAGCCAGGGGGAGTATTCCCGATCTGACAGCCAAGTTGGGTCAAAGCTAGAGATGCTCAGATAAGGATTTTTGCAGCCGATATTGAGTACTGATTCCTTGTCATGGTGATCGGCTGATATTGAGTACAGATTCTAGTGCTACAAGCTTTAAAATGCAAGAAGCAGCTTTACAGAAAATAATTCATTCATCCATTCATTTTACTCTGGCTTAGTCCCTTATTTATCAGGGGTCACCACAGCAGAATGAACCGCCACAGAAAACACAGATATAAATATTGTTATGAAAAATTACAATGCAATTTGGAAATGATGAAAGAAGAGTTCGACATGCCTCAATCAAGAGCAAGTTTGGAGCGAATGTTTGATGCATAAGAATTAAAATGCCCATCTATAAATCTAATACTAAAAGGAAAGAGGTCTATAAACTACTGTTTATAGTAATGAGTGTATTACAGGTTATATTATTAAATATTCATGTTAAACAATAAATTGTTTTATTTATCTAATAATTCCAGCCAGCTTTTACTGAATTTGCAATATTGTCAACACAGAACTTTCAGTTCTTATATGTAAAAAGGCCTAAATACATGCAGGACCATTCAAATATTTTGCTGGTCTCCAACTATTGACAGCAGATCTCTCAATGAGACAGATGGGGGATTTGCACTCGCGAAATCTTCACTGCTCAATTCATTTAACTGAAGAAATGTAATGCTTACACCATCGCTGTGCTTCTCGCGGTCTGTTCTCTTGCTCATTCACTCTCTGTGATCCATGATTTCCGGGTATTTTAACTCATTTTTGTGGATCACGGGGCCGGTATAAATTTGCGGGATACTCGCGGAACTTCCAGGAGTCAGGTTGAATGAGACGCTGGATAGGTTGCATCGCATCTGTATATATTTTAGCTGCTGTGACGAGCGCACTGATTGCTTACGCTCCCACACATCATTTACCTGTGTTGTGGGAGGCTATGCATAATATACAGTAGCGCACGTGCGTCTTCAGTCCTGTTAGATGTGACGCGCACTCTCATTCTCATACAGCAGAGAGTGGCTATGTAGAACTGCACCGTGCGCGATTCAGAGAGCAGAAATTTGTTATCGCGCGACCATGTAGAGACAGAAATCACATGCCGTTGTGCAAATAAGATATTCATTCATTCATTCATTCCTTTTCTTCTCGGTTTAGTCTCTTTATTAATCTGGGGTCGCCACAGTGGAATGAACCGCCAACTTATCCAGCACATGATTTTTGCAGCGAATGCTCTTGATATAACCGGGATCGTATCGCTTTCTCACTACAATCGATCCGCCCCAGAGTTTGTTTCAATCGAGCCCAGACCACCTCACTCATGCGATCTCGGAGCGATTGTTTTGGTGTGGATCCGAGCGCGATTGCTGGATTCACATAAGCCAAACGAATCGCGCTAACTGGGCAAATGAAACAGGTTCCAAAACAAACGTCTAGGTGTGAAAGCACCCTAAAATAAGATGTGATCTAGTGCTATATATAAAATACAATTAACCTGACTTCAAGGGGGGAAAGCTGTTGGGAGGGCGGGGCGCCCCCCTAATATAATGGTAGGGGAAACACTGAAGTAAGTTTACTTGATGTATTTGTGCAGGAGTTTATTCAAGCCTTTCTGAAAGGATGATGCCCCATTCATACAGGGCTTCAGCGTCAACGCTTGACAGAGGGCGTGTCTGAAGTTGGGGCTGACACGATCGTCATAGCAGCTTGAAAAGTGGAGCAAGTCCCAACTTCTGCAGCGAGCAACGCCTCTCAAGCGGCGCCGACGGATCCACAATGCAGTTCGGCAATGCCTGACGTCACCCATTTAAAGTGAATGGGAAGCGTTGAAGCTGACGCCCCGTGTGAATGAGGCGTGAGTCACAGACAAATGAGGTTACAAAGTTTACAGTACACTCACACACACACACACACACACACACACACACACACACACTTTATAATTGCACTTTAAAATCTGTTTACAGCAAATGTGACAGGATACAAGCTAATATACACTGCTGTATCCACCGTACAAAATAAACCAGAGTCACTTTTGTGTTCACTTTGCTATTGTTTTCTAGATATCATTTAGGCAACAAAATGTTTATGCAAGTATATTTTAAAAAGTGCACTGCGTTTATGGATTTGCTCTTCAGTGTTTGGACTTTCAGCAGTGAAGATTAAACCCCACTGAACTGAACTGAACTCTGAAAACTGGACTGACACAGTTTCAATCTACTAGATCTTCAGTGTTCAGCTGCTGCGACACAACCTACACTGTAAAAGCGCTAGAGAAATAAAGATGAATTGAATTGAATATCCCACAGAAATAAAAGAGCTGACCTGTTATGCTCGATCAACACCTGATTGGATGATGAGATGTGGGCGTGGCTCTGAGAAGCGATCCAGTCTAACCCCTGGGTCACTGTTAGAGACCTGTTTTCAGACTGGCTTTTGCTGCTTTGACTAATTTTGAGTTTCTCCGTGTGTCCGCGCGGGACTTCAGCTTTCTCAACGGCGGCCCATTTGCAATTCAAATGCGCAGGAAAACGAGCTGCAACTCATTTACTGAGCCGAGGCTAGAAATGATGATTCAGTGACAGTTTAAGCACTCATCAGACAGAAGCGCCCAGATTAAAGCATACGCCGCCTGTAAATGTGAGACTCCCACACGTGTGCTGCTCTCCAGATCCTGATTTACACACACACACACACACACACACACACACACGGTGTTATTATCGCAGCAGGAGATGCAGGACTTCAGGCTAACACTGAGAAGCACAGGCCAGATTAGCTCTTAGTGGATGGGATAATTAGGGCCTCACAATATCTGGTTTCAGCATCGATCCCGCAATGTGAGCAGTAGTCACATCGCAGGATATGCAATATGCACTTGCATGTGTTTTTAAGACCTGTGACTGTACACTACCTGACACAAGTCTTGTGGTGGATCTCAGTTGTAAGAGCAGCAAATAATAACTCGACTTGTAGTTGATCATGTGTTAAAGTGTCAGAGGTGGATTTCTCTGCTGAATCATCTGTTGATCTGCATCAATCACAAATACTGCAGAAGACCTACTGGAACCATCATGGACCAAGATTCTCACAGAAATCAGTCAAGTTTGGTGAAGGAGAAATCATGGTTTGGGGTTACATTCAGTATGGGGGCGTGCAAGAGCTCTGCAGAGTGGATGATCAACATCAACAGCCTGAGGTATCAAGACATTTGTGCTGCCCATTACATTACAAACCACAGGAGAGGGACAATTCTCCAGCAGGATAGCGCTCCTTCTCATACTTCAGCCTCCACATCAAAGCTCCTGAAAGCAGAGAAGGTCAAGCTGCTCCAGGATTGGCCAGCCCAGTCACCAGACATGAACATTATTGAGCATGTCTGGGGAAAGATGGAGGAGGAGGCGTTGAAGATGAACACAAAGACTCTTGATGAACTCTGGGAGTCCTGCAAGAAGGCTTTCTTCACCATTCCAGATGACTTTATTAATCAGTGATTTGAGTCATGTCAGAGATGTATGGATGCAGTCCTCCAAGCTCATGATGGAGTCAGACACAATATTCATTCTGTTTCCACTGCAGCATGAGCACATATTCTATACTGGACATTATTG